>NC_057811.1:387813407-387841716 GCF_018294505.1 Triticum aestivum | reverse complement strand
ATTCCCTTCGTTCCGACACGAGGGAGGGGGGCTGCTAGCTACTTCGCACTTTGCTAGGGTGAAACTCAGTTGGGGGGGCATGCATTCATAGCTTAGGATTCCCTTCGTGCCGACACGAGGGAGGGGGGCTGCTATGTTCTCTCGTACGTACGCGCGTGTGTGTGGCACCCCGGCTCAGAGCGACCGGTTTACCATGTATTGCCAGCCCAGAGACCATGTCTTCTAGCAACACACAACATCTTGGTACAGAAAACAACCGCTTTATTGATGCTAGCAGGTCATAGTTTACATTACAACAGGTGTCGAGGCCAAGCGGCACACACGGTGCGGCTGCACAATATGTACATTATTTAGTGAACATAAAGGGGCCTCGATCAAAACTACGCGGCAGCGGAACAACGTCGTAGCGGAAACTCCATAGCACAGGGACACCGATGTGGACACGATCTAGACTCGAGCAGCACTCCTTTCCAACGAGACTTTCCTGAAATCTGGCATGACACGCCAGGTTAGTACATGGAATGTACTTGCAAGCTCACAACAGGCATAATCATAATGACAATCAATATTATGATAATTAACCAATTAAAAATGCAATAATGCTATGATCATGCTCTTGCGATAAAAGTCCCTCGGGACTAGCTTACCAACCGTGATCGTTCTTGGATCACAAACGTACCACCATCGTGGTCTTGACTAGAAGTATCTCATGATCATTACGGTGATCACAACCACGACCAATACTTGGTCTCGAACATCCCGATGGCCTTCCACCATCATCAAAAGTGCAAAGTTCATAACTTAGTGTGCAAAACTTATTAAACGTTGACCCATGGTGTGACCTACTACGAGCGTGTCCGTAACCGTGGACTCGGCTATCGATTGATTATTACACTCTGTAGAGGTAGCACACTGTGCCCACACCACGGAACCCATGGCCTCGCACTCCCATTCGGGTGGACCAATGGCATTCCGAAGAAACCCCTCCATTGCCATGGCACTCTCCCGTCCACTCCGACACAATCCCCACTGGGCTTGTCCTGGGTGGCCCCGTGTCTACCAAAGCACAACGACCACCATCGTGGCCAAAACGATCCCACAAGGGGACCCGGTACCATAATCTCAACAACGGGCACACAAGGTTATGTCTGTTTACTGGGCCAGGGTAAGCAAGCCCATAACCTTCCCTAGTTGGACGCACCGACCAGAGGCATGACAACGGACCGAATCAAGGCCCCCCATAAGGAAAATGTGGTTGCACTGGGAAAAACTCGATTCAGTGGCACCATGACCCGGCCAACGATATATTCAAGGTGAATTATATTCAGGTTCAACTTAAAGTAAAAATAACCGGTGTCATAGTATGCCATGAAATGCAACACTGACATCTGCATCACATATTAACGGAAACGACTGAGTCAACCATATTCACACTAAGCATAATCATCAACAACTTATGCCACTTTTCTGGTTAGGATAAAACTTACTTTAAACAGAATATTTTCTAGCAAATTTTTATTATTTTGCCCATGCAAGAAAATAACTTTAAGTAATTACTCATATGCATAACAATATTCTTCTACCATCACCACAAATAAATCCTAGTTTCTTCACCAACTAAGTTAGTTTCAAACCTTCTGTAACTCAAGCATATTAACTAAAACAAGCATTTAACAGAATATAAATAACATAATAGTTATTTCAAATGCATGGATTAAATCTTTCATTCAAGTAAGAAAATCATTAATATTGAAATGGCACCATGAAAATGTTGCTGTGGCTTGCCTTAGTGCAGATGAGGTTCACAAGCCTTCTGGTTATCCCCAAGACAAGCCTCACCCTCTGAAAATAATTTTAAACACAAGAAGAAAATATCAAGAACCCTTCTGAAAATCACCAGAAATTCTAGACAGCACAGAAAAATCTCATCTTTGGTGAGCTACTAGATTTCTTTGCAAAGAATGCAATGCAAAAAGAATCAATTCATTTGGACTTATGGTTGAAGAGATATAGTTGTTTGAATCTCTCTATAAATTAAATCAATTTGAATTTAAATAAAACAAACTGAGGGGGGTGATGTCGAAGGCGTCAAGCCCCGGGGCGCCACCACTCGTACCGCTTCGCGTGCGTACATAGTGGCTGACTAGTGGGCCCCGCTAGTCAGGCGAGGGGGAGAGGGAGGACGAAACAGAGGGGGTCGCAGCTTCGCCGGAGCTCTCACCGGCGACGAGGGCTCCTTAGCCCAAACGAGAGGAAGGGATCGTGAGAGGGGATGGAGGCGCACCTGCCCGTACCCGTAGCGTGGCTGGGGGTGGTCGGACAGCGTCGGAATCGACCTCGCAAGCGGAGGCAGAGAGCGGTGGTCGCCGGAGACGAGGACGACGGCGAACAGAGGCAACTCCAGGGGCTCCAAGAGGTTGGAACGGCTTCACCGAAGAGTGGCGGAGGCTCCGGAAGGGTCGCCCAGGCCTGGGAGGGGCTGGAGCTACCGCGACGACCCGAGGGGATCGCCGGTGAGCTCGAGCTCGGGGACGGCGGCCCGCGGCCTGCCCGGCCGGGCTACGGCTATCTACGAGTTTGTGGAGTGTGTGGGAGAGGTGGATGGTGCTCGAGGAGGCTGGGGTGGCTCCATTTATAGGCGAGCCGAGAGGGGGGTTCGAGGCTCCGCCGTTGACACCTGGACACGGCGCCCGGCGACGAGCGGCGTCAGTGAGAGGGGGAGAAGGCGACGCAACTCACGCGGGGACTGTGGGCGAACGGAGACGAGCACAGGATCGAGAGGAAGGCGATGAGCACAGTGCGCACCGCACTGTTACGTTGGCCGGACCGCGCTCGTGCTCGCTGCGGCGAGCTCCGGCATTGGCGAGTGCCAGGGGGAGTTAAGGGAGTTGAGACGAAGATGGTGGCGAAGTTTGGCGCGCTACGGCAGGCGGGGAAGCGAGCATGCGCGAAACAGAGCGTGCGGCGGCACTCAGAGCGCGTCGACACACATGCTGGCATCATGGACACGCGTGGTCACCGCGTGAACTCTTCCCTCAGGCCGACCAACATGCAAAGATCATGCCTGGCTTGTTGTTTGTGGTAGTTTTGAAGATTACCACGCTTTGGTTTGGTTCCAGGTGCAGTAGAAAAGATTTTACAGGCTTGGTATGTTTCTGATCAGTAACTTTGAGAGGTTACTGAGGTCAAATGGCTGGGAGTTGGAGGCTGTGCTTTGGAGGCTAGCAATCATTTACTAAGGTGATGATGCACAAGAGAAATCAGGCACAATGGAGCAACTAAAATGGTAGTTGCTGTAGAAACCACCATTTTTGTCCAGAACAGAAAATAATTTTTGTAGCAAAAATATTTCAAAAAGTGATGCAACATTTTTGCTCAGAAAGGTGCCCTAGGGTTCAAAGAATATTTGTGAATTTTCTCAGATTTTTCTGGACAAGAAAAATTGGGGTTGCTTTGGAGCACATTGAACTAGCTAGGGTTTTGGAGAGGAAAATGAATATTTTTCATTAAAGAAAAATATTCCAAATATTATTTTGGGTAGGATCAGAGAGGGAATGATGGTTAGGGAGAGAAATGATGTACTTGGGTGGAAGCCAAGGGTACCCAAGTGTTTAAGTCCATATGAAAAGATTCAAAACTCCAAATTTCAAAATCAATTCAAATGAAAAACCAGGCAAATAAAGGAGGGCGAAAATCAGGCTGTCACAAACCTCCCCCATTTAGAATGAATCTCGTCCTCGAGATTCGGTTGCTTGGGAATACCATTCTGGATAATGTGCCCTTAGAAATTCTTCCTGTTCCCACGTTGATTCTGACTCCGTGTGATGCTCCCGCTAAACTTTGTAAAACTTCCTCACTTTACTGCGATTTACTCTTTCCATCTGATCCAAAATTCTAATTGGTCTCTCTTCATATGTTAAATCCCTTGCCAACTCTATCTCAGTCATAGCAGTCTTTTTCTCAGGCGGTGATATGCCTTGTCTTAACTGGGAAACATGAAACACGTTGTGCACGTCCGACAATTCAGAGGGTAGTTCCAACTGATATGCAACAGAGCCCACTCGGGACATGACTGGAAATGGACCAATAAATCTAGGTGCCAACTTTCCACGAGTCTGAAATCTCTTAACTCCCTTCATAGGAGTGACGCGGAGGTATACGTGTTCTCCTGGTTCAAAACTGATTTGTCGGTGCTTTGCATCATAATAACTCTTCTGTCGAGATTTGGCCAATTGCAATCTGTCTCTGATCTCCTTAACTTGTTTCTCAGCTTCCATCATGAGATCTGTCCCGAAGATACGGCTATCTTCCGTTTGAGACCAATTTAAAGGAGTGCGGCACTTGCGGCCATACAAAGCTTCATACGGTGACATTTTTAGACTGGTCTGGAAGCTGTTGTTATAAGAAAACTCGGCATACGGCAAGTAGTCTTCCCATTTAGATCCTTGGGCCAAAACATAGGCTCGCAACATATCTTCAAGTATTTGGTTTACCCGCTCTGTCTGCCCATCAGTCTGAGGATGATAAGCGGTACTGTATTTTAGTGTCGTCCCCAGGGCTTGATGGAGACGTGACCAAAAAGCGGAGGTAAACAGGGAACCTCGGTCAGAAGTGATGGTTCGAGGTACTCCATGCAGACTGACTATCCTGGATACATACAGCTGTGCGAGTTGGTCTGCTCGATATGTGGTTCTGATCGGGATAAAGTGAGCAACCTTGGTTAAGGTGTTCACTATGACCCATATTGCATCATTGGCTCACGGAGTCCTGGGCAGTCCTGTGATGAAATCCATGCAGACATCATCCCATTTCCATTGTGAGACTGACAGTGGTTGGAGATGTCCGGCTGGCTTCTGATGTTCTGCCTTTACCTTGTTGCATATGTCGCAACATGCCACAAAATAGGCAATGTCTTTCTTCATTCCATCCCACCAAAATATTTGTCGGAGGTCTTCATACATTTTTGTACCTCCCGGGTGAATGGAATACGAAGATTCGTGTACTTCAGACAGGATTTTCTGCTTTAAATCTGCTTGATTTGGCACACAAATTCTTCCACGGAACCGGAGGGTACCGAATTTATCCTTTGAGAAATCGGGAGTCTGTCCTGCCATCTGCTCTTGACACGTTTTCTATAGGTCGATGTCAGCTGGCCGGGCCTTGTGGATTTCTTCCTCAAGTGTGGGGGTGACTTCCAAAATATTAGCGAGACCAACATCGACTATAACCAGGTTGAGCTGAGCGATCTCCTCTTGAAGTTCAGGAGGCAAGGATTTCAATATGACATTTAGGCTGACAGGCTTTCGACTGAGTGCATCGGCAACCACGTTGGCCTTACCCGGGTGGTAATTTATTCCAAGATCATAATCCCTGACCAACTCAAGCCATCTTCGTTGACGGAGATTTAAATCCGGCTGAGTAAATATATACTTGAGACTTTTGTGATCGGTAAAAATTTGGCACCTTTTCCCAATGAGGTAGTGTCTCCAAATTTTTAGAGCATGAACCACCGCAGCCAATTCCAAATCATGAGTAGGATAATTTCCTTCGTGGGGCTGTAGCTGTCGCGATGCATATGCTACTAACTTGCCGTCTTGCATAAGTACGCATCCAAGTCCTTGCCTGGAGGCGTCACAGTACACATCAAAACTGCGGTAGATATCCGGAAGAGTTAATACAGGTGCAGTTGTCAGCCATATCTTTAGCTCGTTGAAACTTTTCTCACAGTCCTCAGTCCATTCAAACTTCTTATCCTTTTTGAGCAACTCCATCATGGGTTTAGCAATCTTGGAAAATCCTTCAATGAAACGACGATAATATCCGGCTAATCCAAGGAAGCTTCGGATCTGTGTTACGGTCGTGGGTGGCAAGCAATCGAGCACATCCTTTACTTTGCTCGGGTCCACGGCTATACCTTCGGCGGATACTACATGTCCGAGAAACCCAACTTGCTTGAGCCAAAACTCCCATTTA
Source organism: Triticum aestivum (assembly GCF_018294505.1). Classification (NCBI taxonomy): domain Eukaryota; kingdom Viridiplantae; phylum Streptophyta; class Magnoliopsida; order Poales; family Poaceae; genus Triticum; species Triticum aestivum. Next base: position 387,835,743 of record NC_057811.1, on the reverse strand, counting down.
CTGAATTTGGCGTAAAGCTGATGGTCGCGGAGTCGTTGTAGCACTGCTCGGAGGTGATCCTTGTGATCTTCTTCACCCTTGGAGTAAATGAGTATGTCATCGATGAAGACTACCACGAACTTCTCGAGGAATACCATGAACACTTTGTTCATCATATGCATGAAGAAGGCAGGAGCATTGGTGAGACAAAAGGACATAACTGTATATTCATAAAGACCGTACCGAGTAGTGAATGCGGTCTTAGGAATATCTTCCTTTTTAATCTTGAGCTGATGATATCCGGTCCGTAAATCAATTTTAGAGAATACCTTGGCCCCACTGAGCTGATCAAACAGATCATCAATCCTTGGCAGCGGATATTTATTTTTGATGGTGACCTCATTCAGCTATCGGTAATCCACACACATGCGGAGACTGCCATCCTTTTTGTCCACGAAAATAGCAGGTGATCCCCATGGTGAAGAGCTGGGACGTATATATCCTTTCTGGAGCAATTCATCAAGCTGCTTCTTTAGCTCCACTAATTCTGATGAGGGCATCCTGTAATACTTCTTGTATAACAGTGCGGTTCCGGGCACAAGATCTATTGCAAACTCAAGCTCTCGATCTGGCGGCATGCCCGGCAGCTCTTCTGGAAATACATCAGGAAACTCACTGACCACAGGAATTGATTCCAATTCAGCCACAGCGGTGAAGACCATCTGTTTCTTGGGTATGCTTCTGCGAGCATAGAAATTGGTAGTCTGCCCATTCTGACTGGTCAAAGTGACTTCTCGGGTCGCGCAGTTTATGCAAACTTGATATTGAGTCAACCAATTCATACCCAATATAACATCCAATTTGTCGGACTCAAGAATTATCAAAGAAGTTGGAAAACCGACTCCGTTGATATTGATTTCCAGATTGCGGCAGACCAGATTGCTCTTGATTAAAGATCCCGGGGTTTGTACCAACATATTTTTGCCCAAAATCGAACAAGGAAATTTGTTTTGGGCAACAAAACTACGAGAAATAAAAGAGTGGGAAGCCCCAGAGTCAAATAAAATTACTGCAGGTATGTCATTAACAGAAAACATACCAATGACGACTTCGGGGTTCTCTTGGGCTTCATCGGTGGAGAGGTGATGCACGTACCCAGTAAGGTTTTGCTGGCTCGGACATGACTCCATATAGTTGACTTGTGGCCTGAATAGAGCATTTGCTTTGGTGTTCTTGGGGCACTGTCTGGCATAATGTCCGTTTTGCCCACAACTGAAGCAAGAATTGTTGCGGTGGCGCTCCTCGTGCACTGGGTTGGTCACGACATTCTTGACTTGAGTGGTGGTCTTGTTAACATTCTGCTGCCAATTGGGCTTGTATTCCACCCGAGTCTGCTGCCAGGTACGAGCCTTTTGCACTGGTTGCCCATCCTTCTTTGGCTCAAACTTACGCTTGTTGTCGTTGTTAACATGCCTATTATCTGATACAAGCTTATGCTCCCTTTCAGCAATGAAAGCCTTGTTCACCAGAGTTTGGAAATCTGGGAAATCAAACATACTAAGAGTACACCGGAGTTGCGGATTTAATCCACCAAGAAATCTGTCAATCTTTCTTTCTTCGGTGGCCACGTCATAAAGGGAGTAACAGGCCAGATTGAATTTTTGCAAATATTCACCCACAGACTGATTTCCTTGGACGAGTGCGAGAAATTCTCGCTGCTTGGTCTTCATAATTCCAGTACGGATATGATATTTCCGGAACTGCTCCTTGAATTTTGACCAGGTGATTTCTTCATCAGCAGGCCACATGGCTTTTGCATTTTCCCACCATATGGCAGCAGCACCTTCAAGATAATGAGTTGCAAACGGAACTTTATCTTTTTCTTCAGTACGAGAAATCTCAAGCTTTTTCTCAATGGTACGCAACCAATCGTCTGCATCCAAGGGATCAACAACCTGACTGAAACTGGGTGGCTTGGTCCTTTGAAAATCTGACAGCTTGGAGTAATGACCGTTCTGATTTCCATTCTGTCCAACCATAGCTTGCACACTTCTTAATATTTCAATCAGATCATTGTTCCTTCTTTCCTCAAATATACGCATAATTTGCTCGGTGGAGGGCGGATTTGGCGGTGGAGGCGGTGGCGGAACGTACGGCTCGGGGGAGTGTCCTGCCTGTCGTGCGAAACGACGAACAGGGGTACCCTCGCGAACGTTGTTGCTGCTGCCTCCCCACGGTATCCTATTATGATTTTCCCAAGGCAACGCAACTGAGATGAGAAACATTCAAAATAAATTGGGGAAAAGCCAGCAACAAAAGCCCGAGAAAAACGAAATGACAAGGAAAACACGGCGAATGAAAATAGAGTTCCAACATAATTATACATAGACTCATACAAGAAAGATAACCAACATGCCAGGTTCAACTACTCTCATACAGGCAACGAAACATCATGACTCGTACTACTACATCCGAACATCATCCCGACGACTGCGGATACACAGAGGCTCTACTGCTCTGCTGGTGCTGCGGGGTCTCCTCCTGAAGCGGACTCGGATCCTGAACTGACGAGGTTAACGGAGACCTCCGGGTTAAAAGTAACACGACGGCGCTGCCTAGAGGGCTCTCCCTCAGGGGGAGGGGTAGGGTGAAGCATCGGGGCTACAGGAGTAGTGAGAAGTGAAACCCACTCAGCAGGAGCACTGAGAGGATTTACGGTCGAGGCGCCCGAGCTACTCGGAGGAGTAACCGGTGAAATAGGGGAGTTAGAACTAGCTGGAATATAAGGAGTAAATCCCAGAGAGGATGGAGTAGTGGCAGATCTAGAAGAGACTAAAGCAGAGGCTAAAGCAGTACGAGCACGAGTCAGCTCTCGAGCCAGCTCGTGGATCATAAGATAGCTAGCAGTGATATAACGAGCAAGGTGGCTAGCAACACTATCAGACTCCGGATCAATGATAGGGAAATGGACACGACCATTGTCATGCAGAGAAGGGTAGTAATAGAAACCTGGTGGTTCTGCATCCGGACCTCGTTGTAGCGAAGCTCGACAAGGACCTCGAATGCAGCAAACTGGACAGCCTGAGAAGCGGTAGAAGCCTAACCGCTCCGAGAAGTACGAGTGTAAGAACTGGAATCGGAACTGGTGCGCAGAGTATAACCACTGGATGATACTCATACACTGAGTCAGCTAGACACTCCCGGTACACGATAGACTGGATCGTCTCCGAGGGGGTACAGCCGACACCACACATTGCGGAGGAGGTGCGGTGACGTGTACGACATCAACTGCAACTGGCACGGATACGGCACCGGAGCCATCTACACTCACAACCATTAGTAGGTTAGTATAAAAATTAAAGCAAGTGCATGCAATGCAACAACCAGCTACAATAGCTACCGGCACTCAACTTAAACTCGTATCTAACATCCAGTTAACACGTCGCAGTCTAGCGTGGCCTACAGTCAGCGCGGCTCTGATACCAAGCGTTGTGGCACCCCGGCTCAGAGCGATCGGTTTACCATGTATTGCCAGCCCAGAGACCATGTCTTTTGGCAACACACAACATCTTGGTACAGAAAACAACAGCTTTATTGATGCTAGCGGGTCATAGTTTACATTACAACAGGTGTCGAGGCCAAGCGGCACACACGGTGCGGCTGCACAATATGTACATTATTTAGTGAACATAAAGGGGCCTCGATCAAAACTATGCGGCAGTGGAACAACGTCGTAGCGGAAACTCCATATCACAGGGACACCGATGTGGACACGATCTAGACTCGAGCAGCACTCCTTTCCAACGAGACTTTCCTGAAATCTGGCATGACACGCCAGGTCAGTACATGGAATGTACTTGCGAGCTCACAACAGGCATAATCATAATGACAATCAATATTATGATAATTAACCAATTAAAAATGCAATAATGCTGTGATCATGCTCTTGCGATAAAAGTCCCTCGGGACTAGCTTACCAACCGTGATCGTTCTTGGATCACAAACATACCACCATCATGGTCTTGACCAGAAGTATCTCGTGATCATTACGACAATCACAACCACGACCAATACTTGGTCTCGAACATCTCGATGGCCTTCCACCATCATCAAAAGTGCAAAGTTCATAACTTAGTGTGCAAAATTTATTAAACGTTGACCCATGGTGTGACCTACTACGAGCATGTCCGTAACCGTGGACTCGGCTATCGATAGATTATTACACTCTGCTGAGGTAGCACACTGTACCCACACCGCGGAACCCATGGCCTCGCACTCCCATTCGGGTGGACCAACGGCATTTCGACAAAACCCCTCCATTGCCATGACACTCTCCCGGCCACTCCGACACAATCCCCACTGGGCTAGTCCTGGGTGGCCCCGTGTCTACCAAAGACACAACGACCACCGTCGTGGCCAAAATGATCCCACAAGGGGACCCGGTACCATAATCTTAACAACGGGCACACAAGGTTATGTCTGTTTACCGGGCCATGGTAAGCAAGCCCATAACCTTCCCTAGTTGGAGGCACCGACCAGAGGCATGACAATGGACCGAATCAAGGCCTCCCATAAGGCAAATGTGGTTGCACTAGGAAAAACTCGATTCAGTGGCACCATGACCCGGCCAACGATATATTCAAGTTGAGTTATATTCAGGTTCAACTTAAAGTAAAAATAACCGGTGTCATAGTATGCCATGAAATGCAACACTAACATATGCATCACATATTAACGGAAACGACTGAGTCAACCATATTCACACTAAGCATAATCATCAACAACTTATGCCACTTTTCTGGTTAGGATAAAACTTACTTTAAACAGAATATTTTCTAGCAAATTTTTATTATTTTGCTCATGCAAGATAACTGTAAGTAATTATTCATATGCATAACAATATTCTTCTATCATCACCACAAATAAATCCTAGTTTCTTTACCAACTAAGTTAGTTTCAAACCTTGTGTAACTCAAGCATATTAACCAAAAAAAGCATTTAACAGAATATAAATAACATAATAGTTATTTCAAATGCATGGATTAAATCTTTCATTCAAGTAAGAAAATCATAAATATTGAAATGGCACCATGAAAATGTTGATGTGGCTTGCCTTAGTGCAGATGAGGTTCACAAGCCTTCTGGTGATCCCCAAGACAAGCATCACCCTCTGAAAATAATTTTAAACACAAGAAGAAAATATCAAGAACCCTTATGAAAATCACCAGAAAATCTAGACAGCACAGAAAAATCTCATCTTTGGTGAGCTGCTAGATTTCTTTGCAAAGAACACAATGCAAAAAGAATCAATTCATTTGGACTTATGGTTGAAGAGTTATAGCTGTTTGAAGCTCTCTGTAAATTAAATGAATTTGAATTTAAATAAAACAAACTGAGGGGGGTGTCGTCGAAGGCGTAAAGCCTCGGGGCGCCACCACTCGTACCACTTCGCGCGCGTACAGAGTGGCTGACTAGCGGGCCCCGCTAGTCAGGCAAGGGGGAGAGGGAGGAGGAAACAGAGGGCGTCGTGGCTTCGCCGGAGCTCTTGCCGGCGACGAGGGCTCCTTAGCCCAAACGAGAGGGAGGGATCGAGAGAGGGGATGGAGGCGTAGCTGCCCGTACCCGTAGCGTGGCTAGGGGTGGTCGGACGGCGTCGGAATCGACCTCGCAAGCGGAGGCAGAGAGCGGTGGTCGCCGGAGACGAGGACGACGGCGAACAGAGGAAACTCCAGGGGCTCCAAGAGGTTGGAACGGCTTCACCAAAGAGTGGCGGAGGCTCCGAAAGGGTCGCCCAGGCCTGGGAGGGGCTGGAGCTACCGCGACGACCCGAGGGGATCACCGACGAGCACGAGCTCGGGGACGGCGGCCCGCGGCCTGCCCGGCTGGGCTACGGCTATCTACGAGTTTGTGGAGTGTGTGGGAGAGGTGGATGGTGCTCGAGGAGGCTGGGGGTGGCTCCATTTATAGGCGAGCCGAGAGGGGGGTTCGGGGCTTCGCCGTTGACACCTGGACACAGCGCCTAGCGACGAGCGGCATCAGTGAGAGGGGGAGAAGGCGACGCAACTCACGCGGGGACTGTGGGCGAACGGAGACGAGCACAGGATCGAGAGGAAGGCGACGAGCACAGTGCGCACCGCACTGTTACGTTGGCTGGACCGCGCCCGTGCTCGCTGCGGTGAGCTCCGGCGTCGGCGAGTGCCAGGGGGAGTTAAGGGAGTTGAGACGAAGATGGTGGCGAAGTTTGGTGCACTACGGCAGTCGGGGAAGCAAGCACATGCGAAACAGAGCGCGCGGTGGCACTCAGAGCGCGTCGACACGCATGCTGGCGCGTGGTCACCGCGTGAACTCTTCCCTCAGTCCGACTAACGTCGAAAGATCATGTCTGGCTTGTTGTTCGTGGTAGTTTTGAAGATTACCACGCTTTGGTTTGGTTCTAGGTGCAGTTGAAAAGATTTTACAGGCTTGGTAAGTTTCTGATTAGTAACTTTGAGAGGTTACTGAGGTCAAATGGCTGGGAGTTGGAGGCTGTTCTTTGGAGGCTAGCAATCATTTACTAAGGTGATGATGCACAAGAGAAATCAGGCACAATGGAGCAAGTAAAATGGTAGTTGCTGTAGAAACCACCATTTCTGTCCAGAACAGAAAATAATTTCTGTAGCAAAAATATTTCAAAAATTGGTGCAATATTTTTGCTCAGAAAGGTGCCCTAGGGTTCAAAGAATATTTGTGAATTTTCTCAGATTTTTCTGGGCAAGAAAAATTGGGGTTGCTTTGGAGCACATTGAACTAGCTAGGGTTTTGGAGAGGAAAATGAATATTTTTCATTAAAGAAAAATATTCCAAATATTATTTTGGGTAGGATCAGAGAGGGAATGATGGTTAGGTAGAGAAATGATGCACTTGGGTGGAAGCCAAGGGTACCCAAGTGTTTAAGTCCATATGAAAAGATTCAAAACTCCAAATTTCAAAATCAATTCAAATGAAAAATCAGGCAAATAAAGGAGGGCAAAAACCAGGCTGTCATAGTGTGTGCGAGGCGTTGGGCTCTAACTGAACCCGAGTGATTGCACAGCAGGCTACGCGTTACTGAACCTGAGCGATCGATCGATCCCTTGCTGTTAACTGAACCCGAGTGTGATTCCTTCGCTACTGCTACTAACGGAAGCCGATCGAACACTGCTGCCTCCTTCCCTGGACGAACAGTGAGCGTTGTTGAGGAGGTATGGATGAACAGTTACCGATGGGGGGTTGGATGAACAGGACCCCATGGTAGTAGAGGCCGTTGCCGCTGGATGAACAGTACCCCGATCGATCGATCCGGTGGATGAACATGACCCCGTGGAGGGCTGGATGAACAAGACCCCGTGGAGGGCTGGTTGAATAGTAGCCGGTGGAGGGCTGGTTGAACAGTAGCCGGTGGAGGGCTAGATGAACAGTAGCCCGTGGAGGGGTGGTTGAACAGGACCCCCGTGTAGAGGGCTGGTTGAACAGTAGCCGGTGGAGGAGCGCGAGGTGGAGGCTGGATGAACAGGAGCCCGTTTTGCGATACGCCACAGCCCTCTCGATGAATAGGACCCCCGTTTCGACCGTAGCGCTCCAACACAAATCCGTTTCCTCCGTTTTGCGGTACGCCACACCCCTCCCGATCAACAGGACCCCGTTTTGACCATAGGAGGTCCGTTTCCTCCGTTTTGCGGTACGCCAGACCCCTCCCGATGAACAGGATACCGTTTCCACCGTGGCCAGTCGAACACAAGGCCGTTTGCTCCGTTCTGCGGTACGCTAGGCCTCGTTTCCATCGGCTGTTCTGTCCAAGCCGGTTGGCTCTCGATGAACAACACGCGTTTCGTTGCCTCCCGATGAACACGATGCGTTCCATTGCCTCCCCATGAACGCGACAACAACGCAGTTTCTCCGTTCCAACCCAGCCATGTACACGAGCCCTAGCCATACTTATGCGCGAGTAGGCGTTCGAGACCCCGCCCGTATGTACGTATGTGGCCGTATTTACTTTCTTGCAACATGGCCGCTGTACGTACGTGTACATGCTACGTGCGCGCCTCTACTACCACACGTGCGCGCCTCTACTACCACACGTGCAGCCTGCGGACAGACCGATCGACCAGTATGTACGTACACGTCCGCGACCAGAATGACAACACTACGTACGCTTCGACCGGGTGGGTCCCGACTGTCACGCACTTCCTTGCGTGTGAAGATGTAGCAGGTGGGTCCCAGCAGTCAGGGGGCGAATCATTTTTTTGCCCGTAATATGGACGCACTTCCTTGCGTGCGAAGATGTAACTGGTGGGTCCCAGCAGTCAGGGGCGAATCATTTTTTTGCCCATAATATGGACGCACTTCCTTGCATGCGAAGATGTGCTGGTGGGTCCCAACAGTCAGGGGGGAAACGTTTTTTCGCAAAATACGATGGCCCGTCTGGTGGGTCCCTGCTGTCAGGTCGAGGAATAATCATTTTCCGCGTAATAAGGAGGCACTTCCTTGCTGCGGCCGTGGACCCAACTGTTAGCCTCTCCACGTACAGTACCCTTCCGATGGAAGTCGGTCGTTGACCACATTGACCACGCCGCGCCGAGAGCACCAAGGCGGTGGACGACGGCGAGGCCTAGGAAGGGGACGACGCGGAGGCGGGGAAGATGCGGCAGTGGATGCCCACGCGGAGAGGAGTACGAGGGTTCACTGGTTCGGCTGCGGTGTGAGGATGCCGTCGCCGCAGGGCCTGGCCAGCGGTGGGAGTGGTAGGGGGAGGTGAGGCATCCGCGACAGCACATCCGGCCACAGGAGGAAGGAGGAGGAGGCATGACCGGCGCTGCTTTGGGCGGCTGGAGCAAGAAGACCAGAGGTTTAAGAATCACAATGGCCGTTGGATGGACATCGTACGATCACTGCAGCTAGAATCGTTTATATTGACTAAGTTGACAAAGCCCTTGGTACGCGTCAATTTAGTAGGCCCACAGGTCAGCCTCCGAAACGGTGCGCCCCAGATGTCAGGGGGAGGAATCATTTTTTGGGCAGCTGAAGCTAGAATATCCGAGATTGAAGAAGAAGCACGACATCCGTTGGATGGACATCCAACAGACACTGCTGCTAGAACCGTGTGTTGACTATAAGTTGACAAAGCCTTGCATACGCGTCAACTTAGTAGGCCCACAAGTGTGTGGCAGAGAACTTATAGCCCATTTGTGATTTGCAAGAATGTACAACCTTTTTTTGAATTCTAATGGAATTTACTACAACTCATTTACAGTTTGTTAAAAGTACATCCCGTTTTCTAGCTAGGACAACGATTAATAATTTCAACGAACCGTTCAAAACAAAATTCAATAAATTTTCCCACATTTTGATGGGATCCGAAATATTTTTATCCTGAAATTTCTTGTCAGATTAAATACAATTTCAATATAAATTTGTATTACTTGAAAATCTAACGAAACATTGCGCGCGCAACAATTAATGAAATTAAAATTTCAAAATCCAGAAATATTATTTTATAAAGTAATTACGTGTTTGGTGCATTTTTTATAGCTACTGCCCAGTTTTTATAATTACATCCCATTTATTATTTCTTAAAGCCCATTTTCTTGTTAAGCCTAATGCATCCCTCCTAGGAAAGATTTGCAGCCCAGCGGGGTGGAGAATAACAAGTTGACCTTGCCTGGGTATTCCTCAAAAAAAGTATAGCTGGGCTAGCCATTTTCAGCTTCAAAAAAATTAATATCTGGGCTGGATATCTGGCCTGGGCTAGATGGGCCACAGCCCGCCCACTTAATACCCTGCTCTCCTCTGAACAACAACGAAAACATCGCTCAAGAAAAACTCTGCAGTGCTCACACCTCAAAAAGACAAATACTTCTCGAGCTGCTTGGTCCCAGCTGTCGGCCGCTCCTTGTGCAATTCTCTCGTTTATTGACTACATAGGTTCAAAATGGTGTGGGACCATGATGTCAGGAAACCAGGAGGAAGAAAAAAATATTACAGTTGTATATAATAAGGAGGCACTTGCGTACGTGCGGCTATGGCCCTGGTGGGTCCCCACTGTCATCCTCTCCAAGTAAAGTCATCTCCTCATTCCTCATGCCGTTGACCATGTTGACAACGCGAGACGGCACCGCCACGGCGAGCGCAACAACTCGAAGGACGACGGAGAGGGCCTCGCGGGCCCTACCGATGGTCTGATACAACGCCCGCTACTCATTGGGCCACATGTCCGCGACGACATTGTCGTTCGCTTGTTCAGCGGTGCTCGTTGAGGAGACGGAGGTTGCAGCACATGTCCTCCTGCACTGGTAGCTCTTCCGCCATTAGAGCGTTGAAGTGGGCCGCACCTGCTCTATGGTGAACACGGCATGAACCGGCTTGGACAGTGGCGCCGGCTCCTGGTCGGAAGCTACGTCCATCGTCTGATTGTCGTCGCTCAGCTCGGCGAGCTCGCTGGCGAGCCAGCATGTCCCGGCTGCTGGACCAACCTGCTACCAAGCACGAGTCTAACTGCCCTGGCCCACCCAGACCGCCTCCCTCGGCCGCGCAAGCTTTCCGCCCGAAACTATCAGCGCCGCCCGCCCCGCTTCCCGGTGTAGGCGATTGCTCCGCCTTCAAACGACACAAGTGTCGTCCGTCCGTCCGTCTGCCGCCCACATTAATAATACGCGGTTGCCGAGGCGGCTACTCTGGCGCCACATGTCCGTCCCTTCGCTGCCCACTATTGCTATATAAACTGCTGCGCCGGCCATAGCCGCAGTCATCCGCCTCCGTTCCCTTTCTCCTGTCCACACCACTACTCCCACCATGGCTTCCTCGCGCTCCAGCGCTCTTCGGGACGGGCAGACGATGGACCACAAGGAGATGGCAGCCATTGCTGTCGACTGGCTGGCCGGCAGGCAGCCAGAGGACGACAACGTCCCAATGGAGAACATGGTAGTCGATGATCCGGCGCCAACCCCCTCCTGCGCGCCATCCTCGCCGGTGCATTGCACCATGACCATCGGCGAGGCCCGTGCCCAATACATGGACACGGTGAGGCAGAAGCGTCAGGAGCAGTTCCGGGAGGCGCAGGCCGACGCCGCCTACAACCACCATCTCCTCAAGGAACACCTGCAGGCGGAGGAGCAGATTGCCGCGGAGCGGGCGGAGCAGGAGGTGCTGCTTGAGTCATACCGCTCCGCTCGCGAGGGCCGCCTCGAGCGCTGGCGGTACCGCATGCGGGTGGCGGAGGCTGCGACCACCTACAAAGAGGGCGATGAAGCGAGCGAGGCGCTGTTTGGCGAGACCGAGGACGAAGCAGAGGACAATGCCGGCTCCGACGAGTCCCCGCTCGGCAGGCGTCGATGAGGAAATGCTCCCTCGAGGCCCCGCGGCGCCAACAATGAGGCAGAGGACATCGCCGGCTCCGCTGAGGCCCCATGGCGCCAACAACGAGGCAGAGGACACCGCTGGCTCCACCGAGGCCCCGCCCTGCTAACGAGGGAGAGGACATCGCCGGCTCAGCCGAGGCCCCACCCTGCCGGCAACGAGGGGGAGGATTTCCCCAGCTCCGCCGAGGCTCCGCCCTGCCGGCAATGAGACAGAGGACATCGTCGGCTCCGTGGAGGCCCCGCTGCTCTGCCAACGAGGCCACGCCACACAGAAAACGAGGAAGAGTAGAACACGGTATGTCACCGCCGCTCGGGTCCAAGTAAGGCCACTTCTGCTACCCTCCGGTTGAAGCCAAGCTAGGCGGGTTGACCATTGACGGCCGATTAGCTTCTTGGCGGCGACGTGGAGTCGGAGAGTTATGTTCGAGAAGGACACTGCTTCAGTTACTTAACTGCAGGTGCAGTTGGGTCACTGGCATGTGGGCCCAAGAGGCATCTGGCCCACATGTAAGTGACACAACTGCACCTGCTGTTATGTCACTGAAGCTCAGTCTGCTGGAGAAGAAGCTTCTGTTCGGCTTAGCCGGAACGGGTGCTACGGTTAATTAATTATACCTCCAGCGCACCCCTTTTTAGTTGAAGAATGTATGAAATGTAATGAAATCCGGCATGTTTATATGAAATCCATCTGAATGAATTTAGTTTGATTTGTTTGAATTCTTGTATCACTGCCATTGGATGACCATGCAAAACAATACGTACTAGTATTATTCCCAGGGTGATCACCTCGTTTGCAGCAGTTTCACATGTACTCCCTCCGGTCCTTTTTAGTCTGCATATAAGTTTTGTCTGAAGTCAAAGTATCTCTACTTTGACCAATCTTACAGAAAAAAGTATCAACATTCACAATGTAAAATCAACTGACTTGAAATAAATCTAATATGCTAAGTAAAAAGGAACAGAGGGAGTACAAAATTTAGCGTTCCTGTACATTGCAATCAACACACAGGCCTGGCAATTCGTAGAGAACATTCAAAACAATCGATGATTATGCATCTCAGCGATTCACATGTCAGAGCCAATATTTACTTCACAACTAAAGAATAAAAAAAATCAATAGATGCTGCTAAAAGCAAAGGGCGTCCCATAAGAAAATATCAAACGCATGTCTTCTTGCTAACATCAATGAGCAAAATTTGACAAGGTTGTCCCATTCCAAAATGTCAGATGCGTGTTGTTTTGCGTACATCAATGAACAAACTTTGACAAGGTTTTCCCATTCCAAAATATCAAATGCCTATGATTGTGGAATGGGTAGGGTTTGCCATCAGTTCGGACATTGACATGGCACCTCGTGCTAAATAAACCAGCTGTTCTTTTTGTGCAGTTCCACCAAAATCAACCAAATTCTTGCGTAGCTTGTATGATTTCACCTTTATATGTTGGAATGCCTTGAACATATCGGCACCTCCTTTCTTGTGGTGGAAATGAATGATTCGAGAATATTCGATGTATTCGTGAACATTTTGTGCAGTTCCCATTGAAATCAAGCTGAGCACCGCTGTTTGCATAAATACAAAAAAATTGATTAGTATAAAGCAAACTGTACAATGAATTGACAGTTTAAACAGTCAACCTACATGATCCATGCAGAGCACACATTTAAAAAAATGGAACTCGCGGGAAGGAATCGTAACACAACATTGTACTGGCCATCACAGCAACAAAGATGCAGATCCGTGAGTCCTTCTGAGCTGAAGTTAGTTTGTTCTTGTGGGCAATAATGTAACCATCCTTCAACTGCTCCCTTCTTAAGAAGAGAGGCTTGGCTTCTTTATCATGGCATAATCGGAACTAGGGACTTCACGTACTCCATATTCTTCTTTAGAGGAGGATGATCCTGTTGTGCAAAGACAAGAGGACAACTAAATGCTAGCATCCCTGTTTGCTCGAAAAAGGAAGGAAATATTTAAAACAACACAGATGAAGCACTTCTCAAGGACAATACCACTTTCTCATGACAGTATCTAAACATTAGCACAACACCAATAGAGATGAGAAAGCTCAATCATATGGATGAAATCCGTGGGCAAGTACCAACCTTTGCCAGGAGGCTTATTGTGTAGAGCATACAGATCAAGCACTTCTCCGGAACCATCTGTTGTTATCTACTGTGGTTGCCATGCTTACTATATACTCCTCGATTAGTTTAATGTTTCCAACATCTTCTTGTGTAGTTCCACTAAAATATATGGTATCTTCAAAGAAGATCCCCGTTTGCACAAGTAGAGATAATTACATATTACATTAAGAGTGGCATCAAATCAGTGGCAAAACAATTGCTCGTTCCAGCCATAGCAATAAATTAAGATGCAAAACTATATCATTACTTGTGTCATCACAGTTCCAGCGCTTCATTACAGCACCGGGAGTTGATTTTTTTTCTTCCGCTTGTTCTTCCCCTTCATCACTTGGTTCAATAATAGACAAGCTTCGCCTTCAATGTAAGATTTGGCATGTCAATTAGGGAGCACAAGTATAGCACTAAACAATGACGTTAATTTTTAGATGAAAGTGTCAAAATACAGGCCAACAGTTGTGAAATATCCTTATCTTACCTCAATGGGATATTACCGTGCACATACAGATTGGAAGTCTTGTCTCCATTTGTGCAGTTCCCTAAAATCAAGCAACATTAGCGTACAAGTAGCACAACATATGAAAGCACACTGCACAATCATGTGAATGAAGGCTAGTACTGACCTCTCATGATGCGGAATTCAAACAACTCACAAGAAGAAGATCTGAACCAAATTTGCCAACACAGATAGGAAGTAAGATCTCCTCTTGCGCAGTTCCACTAAGATCAAGCAATCAAGCAATGTTGTTGGTGTGACATTTTGTTTGAACTGCACAAAACACTCTTAAAACAAAAGTGTTTTGTGCAGTGCAACAAAAGGTCACAATAGCAACAAGGTGAAGTAGATAACCCTGTTTACACAAAGGTGCAAAGGAAACAACTAGTGGTCAATAACGGTGGATGACACAGAAGCCAACAAAAAGAAGCATCTAACTTACGTAAATGGGAAAGAAAGCAAGACAATAGCATTTCTCAAACGGAGGCATTGATTATATTAACAGAGAGATTATTAAGAATAAAATTCGTTAAACATGTAATTTGCTTTTAGCTATGGCATTGCATCAATTTTCCAGTGGCATTATTAGAGGGTGTTTGTTTACAGGGACATTTTGGTGTAGGGACTAAAAAAAGTCCGTGTCAGTCCCATCTAAACCAAACACGAGGGACTTTTAGGGACTAAAGAAAGAAGACCCCGAGGGAGTGTCTATTTGGGACTTTTTCCAACAGTTGCCCCTGCCCCGCATCGCAGCTTGTCTCTATTAGTTCATTACTATGGGTAACATGGTCTTTTAGCATGTCATTTAATAACCTCTAGTCCCTAGAACCAAGCAGGTAGGGACTAGGGAGTTTTTAATCAAACATGGCCTTAGATTAACAACAACTAAAGAGTTGGACGGGACAGTGGACGCACCAGCACCATGTGCATCTACCGATGTATGAAGGAGTGATGCACAGTCTGTTGCAACAAAGAACAAAAACAACCAAGGAGCATATTTGTGTTGGTCCCAGTTTTGTTATCTTTAGGCACCTTTCCCTATGTGAGCGCAGCAAATCTAGTCCCGCTCAAACTCTACAGCCTTGTCCCCCAAAACAAAAGATCAGTTCGTTACAGATGTGCGTACTGCATTTGTCATTGTTTCCCCTTTTCGACCAACGTAGGTGCTGGATAGCCAGTCTGTACTAGTACTTTCCCCCTTCCTTTCCTCTTTGAACCACGTCCTAGATTCATGCTATACAACTTTCCCCACCACTTTCCTATTTGATCCAACACCTAGATTCGAGTGCAGAACCGGAAAAAGCCCACATGCAGCTAGAGCAATGCATGTGGAATAAGTAAATTATACCTTAAGGTTCTTGGGGTGGGGTTCGGTTGGCGACCGGAGGCCGTTCGGCCCACACTATGTACGGTGGCGAGGAAGAAGGGGTCGGACGTCGGAGGCCCTCCTGCGCCGCCACTGGGTGAAAGAGAACAGCTGCACCGGTAGTGGATTCCCTTCCTCACCGACGGCGACAGCGTTAAGCCTCCTTCCGTTTCCGGCGGACAGATCCTGCCGGCTCTTTGACCAGCTGTGAGGGGAGAGAGAGAGGCCAACGAAGTCTTGTTTAGATCTAGAGAGGGTGAGAGAGTGTGAAGAGAGCAACTACAAGCGCTGAGGCTCCAGCGTGTATATATATACTGGAGAGAGAGAGTGTGAAGAGTGCAAACCCTAGAAAACAAGCGTCGAGGCTGCAGCGTATACGTGATGAGGTGATTATACGGTCACTACGAGATCGTATAGCTCCGTAACCATCCATTTTGACCAGTCAAAGAATCCTCCTGGCACCGCCCCAGATCACTTTCTCTCTGTCATGTGGGGCCTACCTGTCATTGGGTGGAAGAAAGAAGTCGAACAAAAACAAAATTATGCTCAAGTGTAGTTATCGAACCCGAGACCTCAAGTTTGATGAGCGAACAAGCTAACCAGCTACACCACCCCCACGTTATGTTTAACGAGAGGAAAATAACCTTTAATACATTCCTGCATTCGTGTGACAAGCATGCCGTGTTTTTTTTGTGTGGGAGTCATTGGGATTTAAAGCGGTGTATCTTACCTCACACATCTCGCTACTGCTCGTGAACACTGTCCAACTGATCCCTCTGTTCGCTCACCTACTATTTTAAGTGAATCCGTATTATAACATGCACACAATTTTGGGCACTTGTATTCGACCTAAGTCAGTGTGCCACCGTATCTCGTACTACTCCCTCCGTCTAGGTGTAATAAGTCATGTTAGAAGGTGCAGCGGGACCAAGGTGCAAGCAGATTTTTGTTTTTCAAAACGAGGTGCAAGCAGATTGGAGGAGAAGGAGAAACTTGGCCGGTCCTTCCTCCAATCAAAGCCCTGATTTTGTCTCTAAACGCAACAATTAATCAGAACAACTAAGAGATGCCGTTTTAGCTACCATGCAGGGCCACGTATTAACTCGCGTGCATCAACGCGTAGTTGCGCTCCATGCATTGGGTTTCTGGGGGAGATAACAACGCAGAGTAAGGAGCGTTTGGTTTACATTGCTAGGTTGGTCATAGTGGTGAGTAACTTGGACTAGTAACATGCATATGTTACTAGTCTATGTTACTACTTTCATAGTAGGTAGTAACATATGGATGGTAACATGCAAGTCTTCAATAATTGAGATATAGACTCATTTTACCTCGGCGTGTGTGTGTGTTTAACAACATGTTTGTGTTAGAGAGAGCGACACATCGACCTACTCCTATAAAGAGATGGTGTGTAGTGTACGATTTAGCTGCAAGAGTCGGTGCATCCTCTCGTTTCTGGGCGTCCGGTCGGGACAGGCGGGACAGCTGCCACGCCCGCTCCTGACCAGCCTGGCCCACCCAAAGCCCGTCCATCGCCCGCGCGTGCTTCTCGCCCGAAACGGTCAAAGCCGCTCCAAAGAATCGGTGCCGCATTCATGCCCGGGCAGAGCGGACGCGACCTCTCACTGGCGCCTGCATTGAAGGGAGAAGCGGATTCAAGAGTGATGGTTGCTTCGTCCGTCCAACTTACTGCTGGGTCTATGTGATTTGACGGCTCATTGGTCATTATTACTAAGGTGGTAGGACTACTGGATGTCCCACGCTTTCGGCGAAAGGAGGTACTACTAGATTACAATTTTCTCCATTCTCAGCGGAGGAGTGCGAGAGCAGTGAAAACACGCAGGCTTAGTGATTACATGGCCCACCTCACACTATCACCATATTTTCTAGACACCGTGCGACACCTAACTCTTTACATAGTACTAGTACAGTACGTACTGTAATTTATCAGCGAGATAAATTTGTACAATGCTATGAAGGTTCCAGCTTCTGTTTCATGTATCTTGCGTCCAAGGTTGCCTGTTGCAACATTTCATGAAATACAAAGGAGACTAACATGCATGCTATTGCATCTCAATGATTGACAGATCATAGCCAATATGTACTCCCTCCGTTCCAAAAAAGTGTCTCAACTTTATGCAAACATTAGTACAAAGTTGTACTACTACTAAAGTTGACACTTATTTTGGAACAGAGACAGCTAAAGAAAAAAATGATCCATGCAGTCCCTGGCCCTTGAACCGTAAACCCTAACCAGGCTTTAATTTGCTGGCAACGTCAAAGCTTCCTAAGAAATGAAGTTGCAACCCTTTGACCATCGGATCATTTTGTGCAGTTTCACCAAAATCGAGATGAGCATCCCTGTGGCAAAGAAATTGAAGAAGCGTGATTAGAATAAGATAACTGGGACTAGTTGATGAGACATAAACTCATCCTAAATACAGTACGTAGAAGCTAGTAGAGGTATGTGCGGGGCAAAGAAGTAGAGAAATATCCACATGGAGTGATGTGGGCAGCTGGAGCAGTGGTGCAAGCCGGCTGTAAAGGGAGTTGTACCTGAGGGATGTCGGGACGTGGCTCAACCTAGAGGAGGGCGGCGGGAGGAGGAAACTGCCCACGTCGCGGCAGTGAGCAATGGACGAAGGCAACCTCACCGGCTTTGTGAAAGAGAACGGCGGGGACCCCTGATTGGGACGTGCCGACAGTGGGTTTTCGCCGTTGGCGACGGCGACCGCATCTACACTAAGCATCCACCCCTTCGCCCAGCGGACGTGATCCGCCGGGATGTTAGAGATGTGGCCATAGTCATTTTGTGCGAGAGAGTGTGAAAACTGAAGAGAGCAACCCCACCAAGCAACGTGTAGGCTCGTCCTACCTATGTATATAGTGGAGAGGTTTCCTTTTCTCTCCATATGAACCTATTTATATTGCGTACGTGCCACTGAAGAAAAAAAACTTTATTTATAAATGACGCGGCACCTACTACTCGTTCTCCTATAAACCTTGTGCTTGGCATCTCCAAAATATTAACCTTGCGATTGGCTCTTCGCCTCTTCGGGAAGTCGAGCAATAATGGTACTGCAGTATATATCGTTCTGGCTATATGAGACCGAATGAATTGCTGCACGTCCACCACGTGGCGAGGGTCGAGGGGCGAGGGAGAGTGCGTACTATTATGTCCGTTTCAATATGGACTACATACGGAGCAAAATGAGTGAATCTACACTCTAAAATACGTCTATATACATCAGTGTTTGGAGTATGTACTAGTAGTTCATATTGAAATCTACTAAAGGACATATATTCCAAACAATATGATAATCTCTCTAACCAAGGTAGGGACGAGGAGTAAACGGAGGGAGTACTTGTAAAATTTTCTCCTCGTCCTGCGAGCCACTGCGCGCGTGGGTGAGGGAGCGGGCGTAAGGCGTACTAGTAAGCAAGCTTCACCTCATCCTGCGAGCCACCGCGCCCGTGGGCGGGGGAGACGTCGTACTAAGCAAGCTTCTCCTCGTTCTGCGAGTTGACAGGACACATCAAAAGTACTCCAGTGTATAGAGCCTTGCCTCTAAGGTAGGCCCACATGGTTTGCCTCTTTTTAACATAACACGTCAAGTCGCAATTTGTTTGTTCACCCGTGGTAGACGTTCCTTCATCAAGTGGACAACTAGTACACGTGTCAAATTACCACATGGGCTGCCTTTTCGTATAGAAATCAGCTCGACCGTGTACCAGCGCGGGTGTGGTTGGGAAAGAGACGGGAGTACGTGCGCCGTGCGTGCACCTCTTATCTTCGTGCACGTCCCCCACCTACGTGGGTGTGTGTAAGAGAGATAGAAACCTAGACAGATGGCGTGTGCGTTCGTGAGTGTTTTTTATTTTTTTGGGGGGGGTGGTGATTTCGTGAATGTATTTGTGGGAATATGTGTCGATGACATCTCAAACAAAATTTTGCATGCAATGTGTGTGAAATAGAGGCATATCCATATCATATAGAGAGGGCCAGAGGGGGCGATCCACGAGAAGAGAGGGAGGGGTCATAGATATCGATAGAATCGAAGAGAGGATCAAGTGGGTGGGTGTGAGATGGATGAAGAGAGCCATCGAAGTTGTGTGTGTGCAAGTCAAAGATATAGGGCGACTGACCTACCAGAACGTTAGAGGGCACATGGCAAGTTTGCGTGTGGCAGGGAGACATGACTAGAGTGCTCGATGTATCGGTGTGTGGGGGGGGGGTGGGGGGAGGGGGAGGCAGAGGCCTAACTAAAGAGGTAGAATGACTCGTATATGTGTTGAGAAGGAAAGACCCAGCTATGTCTTGAGGGAGATGGGTCGACATCCATACATAACTGAAGGACGGGAAATAGGTTGGGACAGAGAGAGAGAGAGAGAGGAGAGAGAGGGAGAGGGGTAGAGTGCTGTATGGGTGATGGAGTTGCTTCTCGAAGATGGTGGGAGAGGCCTACTAGACAAACTGAGGGTAGAACAGCAATATTATCAATAAGAGTGGGGATGTGTTTCTGTGTGTGCCTGTGCGTGATAGATCTGTCGGGACGCATGCCTGGATGATGAAGGGGAACTATGTGTTTGCTAAGCAAACCTAAGTAGATCGGTAGATCAATTGTTGTTTGTCGGAGGAAGGGGGAGACATAACTAATGAGGTAGATCAATCGACGCGTGGGAAAAAACGAGTTATAATTAAGGACCTAGCTAGCTATATGTATAGAGGGAGATCGGTCGATGTACATCTATTTGTTAGAGGCAAATAAGGCCCAGCGAGACGGATAGACAGAGAGAATGGAGCTAGGAGGTGGTGCGAGAGGCCGAGCTACTAGCTAGATAGGGGGAGGAGTGTGCGGTTGTGAGATCGATGAAAAGAGCGGCAAGAGTTTACACGTGTGTGGGGCCGTATGAGAGACACGAGGCATGGACACAGAAAGGAGGAGATGGAAGGTGCGTGTGTACGTATGTTGTAGGCAGACGCTGGAGAGGTTTATAGATCGGTGTGTGTCTGAAAGGAGTTGTGGAGACTGTGGGAGAATGACCTAAAGAAAAAGAAAATGAATGTGCGCAATGGATAGAATGCTGAGGGAGGGGGAGGGCGAGGAGGGTGTGTGCATGAACGAGAGAAAGTTAGTGCTAGCTACAAAGGTTAGAGGATTGTGTGGGTGTAAGAGACTAACAAAGATCATAATTTGATATGAAAGTGGATTCATATATTTGAATAGGAGATCATAGTGTTACAAACATATGCATGCATGAATATAGCGCTGATACGCATGCTGTGGTTTTGCACATGTTATACCATAATGTGATAATGCATGGCATTTGCAACTCACAGCTAAATGTCGAACAATCTAAACCATACTATACATCGAACAATCTCACATTTTATTTGAATTTGTGATAATGTGTGGCGTTTGCAGCTTACAACTAAATATCAAACAATCTAAACAATACTATATATCAAACAATCTCACATTTTATTTGAATTTCTGATAATGTGTGGTGTTTGCAACTCACATCTAAATACTTGTAGGCATAGGGGGCGGGGTGTCGGTTCTATATCCGGCGTTTCTCATAGTAGGGGTCCTAAGCTAGGCGTCTTGGAGCGATGGTAATATGGACACGGGGTTTTACCCAGCTTCGGGCTCTCTTGATGAGATAATACCCTACATGCTGCTTTTGATTATATTCATATGGGTATAGTACAGAGTACACGCATCTACCACGAGATTGTAGTAATGAATATGAGATCGTCTATTGACTAGCCTGGCCGCGGTTTATATATGCACCGTAGGCCTAGGGATTAGAGGAGTCCTTGTCTTGGGCGCCAAGTCCTGTAGAATCCTCCTTGTATGCGGCATGGCCTGTCCGAACTGGCCCAATAGTGAACCGCCATGGGGGTCCTCGGCCCGATCCAGCTGATCGGGAGACGATGTGGTGAGTACCCCGTAGTCCAGGACACCGTCAGTAGCCCCCTGAACCGGTCTTCAAGTTGGGGACGCTCCTCGATTCTTCCGAACTGTTCTTCATCTTCGGTCGTCGGTCTTGAAAACTGGTTCAACAAATCTTCTCATCTTCGATCTTGAGGATCGCTGAAATGCATCCAAAGAGTTTACACGTCAGGTATCCGAGGAGTCTCTTTAAGTTTCTGGCCTTTATCAATGCCCTGTTATTTTTACGCCACACCATGGGTTTGAAGTTGTTCCCGGGCGGCGGTGTCCTCTTACATCCGAGCTCCAACGCCGGACTGCATTCGAGGTATGTTTTGCAGCCGAGCACCAACGCCGGACTGCTTCCGAGCTCCAAGGCTGTCACGACCGGTTTTTCAATAAAATAATTATTGAGAGACCAATCCCTTTTACGGACCAGTAAGGAAGAATTCCTTCTCACTGGTAGACAATATCTTGGTCACAGAAGAAAAATACCAGGAGTACTAAATATAATACAAGGTTGAGCGGGGACTGCCCAACAATTTATTACATGCACGCCGATAAAACAAGACGGCGGATAGGGTGGCATACTACTAACTCACGATAATAACGGTGGTGGAAATATCACCGCGAAGCGAGTGATATGACTCCTGAAGACTACAGCTCTTCGAGCGTCGGAGTGAGGCTCGAGGAGACTTATTGCGGGTGGCGGAAGCGTATATAATACAAGTGACCAATATCCGGGATCGCACAGGACTGACTGGGACTCCTCTAGGCGTCGGACGCGCTATCAAACTCTTCATCCAAGAGATCGCCTTCGTCAACATCTGGCCAAATCAACAAGCCAGGTGAGTACTATGAAAGTACTCGCAAGACAGTTCGGACATAAGATATAACAAATGTAAACATGAAGCATATGAACAATTTATCCAGTGCGTTCAGACATAGAGATAATAAATACTGGGTGCCAAGCGAGGGTCTGAATGACGCCTCGAGCGGAAACTGCAGAATAGTAATACTGGTGCCAAACGAGGGTCTGAATGACTC
>NC_057811.1:387784535-387813133 GCF_018294505.1 Triticum aestivum | reverse complement strand
TGACTCCTCGAGAGGAAAAATGCAAGAATAGTAATACTGGTGCCAAACGAGGGTCTGAATGACTCCTCGAGAGGAAAAATGCAAGAATAGTAATACTGGTGCCAAACGAGGGTCTGAATGACTCCTCGAGAGGAAACTGCGAGAATAATAATGCTGGTGCCAAACGAGGGTCTGAATGACTCCTCGAGAGGAAAATGCAAAATAATAATAATGCCACAGTCGGACGTCTGAGCGACATCACATAAAGGGCTTATAACAGAAAATAAAAGACGAACATGCCACAGTCGGACGTCTGAGCGACGTCACATAAAGGGCTTATATTGTAGCTCAATAATACAATAGTTCGGGAACATAAATTATCACAAGTACGAGACGAATAAAAATTTAGTCCACCCACAGGAATAATAATTAAACTGGATTTACCACTTGAGCTTGTTCACCGGGGACAAGTTTTCCACGCGGATAGATATGGATATACTGATTACACTACTTGATCATGGATACGATGACTTGGAAGGAATTGACTCTGCAGAGTTTGTACTTAACCACAGCCAACGGATTTCAGTAGTCACGGGGAATAGTTCCGTCTACGGTGTTTTGGAAGAAACACGTCTAACCAGTACACACCCAATTCAACCTTCCGAAGCCAGGGATCACCCTCGGCAACGTTCAAGAAAAACCTTGAGACGGGGAGGCTACAACCTCGCGTAGCATGGGATCAAATTTCTATACGCGCGCTCTAAGGGGGTGCCCCCCCTCTTGGTCCCAACCAGAAACACCCATGCCCCCTGACCGGATGACTGGCTTTAATCCTGGGCCAAGGTACCATCATCCCGGCCTCTCTGTTTGGTGTGTACACGGAAAGAGGTTACCAACTTACTAAACCGCATCCTGGCAAATGAAACATGTGGTAGCACGGAAGGGGGAAAGAACGATAACGTGACTCCGTCCACGTTAACGTCGGAGAAAGTCGGATGACGCAAGGCTGGTATGCTACAACAGTACCACCTTGCTGCCCTTCATGTCACCACATGATTAGGCCATCTCTCATCAGAGATCATTGCAACTTTGGAACATGCGGGGAAAAGAACGATAACGTGACTCCGTCCACGTTAACGTCGGAGAAAGTCGGATGACGCAAGGCTGGTATGCTACAACAGTACCACCTTGCTGCCCTTCATGTCACCACATGATTAGGACATCTCTCATCAGAGATCATCGCAACTTTGGAACATGCAGGTAGTTGCCTTACAAGCAACGAGGTATTTACCGACACTCATATGCCACGCACAAACTTTCAAGCAAACATGCAAACACCTGTCATATCAAATGTTCAAAACATGCTTGCCTGGTTCGGAGAATTCGGAGTCTAGCTCGGCGAAGTTCGCGGCTCCGTCACCTCTTCCGGAACCTACGGCAATCACGAAAAACGGGTACTAACGTGAAAACCAATGGGTGCACAGAAACTTCTCCAAATATTTTTCAAATAAATCCCATAAAAAACTAGACAAAATTTGAAGATTGTCAGAAAAATAATCACTCAAAAATCCCTTTTTATTAAAAAGTTATAAAGGTTTCTGTCCAGGGACTTATCTGTAATGAAACAGAAAAGTTCCAGGGTTTTAACTGAGAAAACAGAAAACGGTTCGATTGGAAATGCGCAAGCTCAAGAGGGAAAGCGTATTTTGCCCGAAGGGGCCAACAGAAAACGGTTCGAGGGAGAATATAACAGAGGCTGACATGCGGGGTCCACATGTCAGGTTTGAAAAGCTCGCCGGCGCCCGAAGACTGCGATGGACGCCGGCGTCGAACCACGGCGAGTTAGGAGGATCGGAGGGTACCAAGAGCTTCAGCGTGTTCTTCCGCGTCGGTGGGTGGTGGACTCGACCAACGGGGAGCACCACGTCGACAGCGACACTATCTCCGGCGGACGGCGGCTCGGGTGATGGTGGTGAACTCCGATGGAGGGCTGCAAACTTCGAATTGAAGCGCGGGTCAGAGGGAGGGATGCATAGTGAAGCTACTGGCAAGAGAAGGGAGGCGGAGGTGCACACACGGGGGCGAATCGAGCTGGATCCCGTGGCGGGTCGCGGCAGCCGGAGTCGAGGAAGGAGACCTCCTCGGGGCTCTTCCAGTGGCTAGGCGTGCTCTAGGTGGAGTGCAGGGATGGTGGGTGCTCGAGTTGAAGCTCGGGGCCTCTATTTATAGGCGGATCGACGGGGTGGCCGTGAACGGAGAATCTCCGGCGAGCGATTACGGCGATGCAGTGGATTGGCAGGAGGTTTGAGTGGCCAGGCAGCATCAGTGGAGGTTACTGGTGTCATTCCACAGCTAAACGGAGTTGGTCTTGGCGTAATGGTGTCGGTCCATGGTGAGATGGCCGCACGGGCTCGACGGCGGCAGAGAGCGCGCTCCGCGCCCTGCGGTTCACGACGAGAGCGGCAGCGCGTTCGGGGGAGTGGAAGGCCACGCGGCGAGCTCCGGTGGCTTGGGCGGCGCTGGGTGGCGCCGTCAGCGCCGTGCCTCCCGCTGGCGGCCGCAAAGCCGCCGCTGGCGTCGGTCACGGGGCGGCGCACCTTCTGCTGCTCGTCGCCGACGTTCGCAAGGTGCCAGGCGCTCGTGCGGTGCAGGAACAAGGGGGAGCGGACAAGGAGCAAGGCGACATCGGGGCACTGTCGAGATCGACAACCATCTCTGAAGAAAACGACAGTAAGCCACTGAACTGTTCTCTGAACTTGACAATGACCATGCACTGCAGGTGCTCGACAGAATGATTTGGCTATGAGAATTTTTTTTCTGGAGCTGGTACTTGGTGAGGTGACCACTCAATGCACCCTGCCTGATTTTACTTGGAATTTTTGGAGAAGGATTTGAATGAATTTCACCAAATTTGACAAATCTGGTCCAAACTTGCAGCAAGTGTAGTTTGAAAAATTTGAACTGAAGACCAGTGGATCTTCATGGATCTTGGTTGAGGGTTCAAAGGACTAGGGAGGAGAGTTGGTTTGGGGGAAAAAATCAAAACAGAAAGTAGAGTTCCTTTGTAAATCACCAATGGCTAGAATAGAAGACATAAATTTGTTTGAATAAGATTTAAATGGAAATAATCACATGGGGAGGTTCAACTTGCTGGATTTTATGCAAATCATGATCCAAAGGTGAGGGAAGGGTTAGGAGAGAGGATTTTCACTAAGGCCATGGCAAGAAGGAATTGTTGAAAGTGGTAAAGGATTATTCCAAAAGCCATAGTGCAAATTTCAAGGAGATTTTCAAAAGGCATTTTTCCAAGTGAAAAGCATCTTGTCTTGAGTCCAAATAAAAAGCAAGAACCTCCAAGACCAAAGACAGGTCTTGGGTGAATCCAAATAAAACTTTTGCCATAAAAAATATATTTGAAAGGGAGAGTTCTTTTGAAGAAAAATTTAAATCACCTCCCTCAAGTCAAATAAAATCTTTTGAAAAATCCAATTAAAAACTTGGGTGTCACAACACCTACCCCCTTAGGAAAAATCTCGTCCTCGAGATTTCTGCTGATCCTCAAATAGATATGGATACTCTGCCCGGAGGAAATCTTCCCTTTCCCATGTAGCTTCATCCTCAGTGTGGTTGCTCCACTGAACCCTGAAAAATCTTGTCGTTTTCTGACGGGTCCTTCTTTCAGATTCCTCCAATATCCTTACCGGCCTTTCTCTGTAGGTGAGATCTGGTTGCATATCAATGTTCTCATGAGGTACATGCTTATCCGGATTACTCACACATTTCCTCAACTGTGAGACGTGAAATACGTCATGGACGTCTGGCAGTTCCTTGGGTAGGTCTAGTTGGTAGGCTACCGTGCCTCTTCGTGCCTTTACACAAAATGGTTCAATAAATCTTGGGGCTAGCTTCCCCTTAATTTTGAACCGTTGCAGACCCCTCATAGGAGATACTCGGAGGTATACGGAATCACCGGGTTCAAAGCTGACCTCACGATGCTTCTGATCATAGTAGCTCTTTTGTCGGCTCAGTGCTGTCTTGAGTCTGTCCCTGATTTGTTTAACTTTCTTCTCGGCCTCTTTAAGCATGTCGGGGCCGAAGATACGGCTGTCACCTGTTTCTGACCAATTCAGTGGGGTACGACACCTCCGTCCGTACAATGCTTCAAAGGGTGCCATTTGCAAGCTGGCTTGGTAACTGTTGTTGTAAGCAAATTCGGCATACGGCAAACTCTCTTCCCAACTGGATCCATAGGTGAGCGTGCAGGCTCTTAGCATATCCTCTAGGATTTGGTTTACACATTCCGTTTGTCCATCAGTCTGAGGGTGGTATGCTGTACTGAAAGCTAGTTGCGTGCCCAGCGCTTGTTGTAGGTGATCCCAAAATTTGGAGACGAATTGGGTGCCTCGGTCTGATATTATAGTCTTTGGGACTCCGTGCAAGCAAACTATACGGGAGAGATAAAGTTTGGCCAGTCGTTGTGTGGAGTAGGTAGTCTTCACGGGAATGAAATGAGCAACCTTGGTTAGTCGGTCTGTGATGACCCATATGGCGTCATTCCCACGTTGTGATTGGGGTAGTCCGACGATGAAATCCATTCCTATTTCATCCCATTTCCACTCTGGTATCCTGTTTGGCTGGAGTAGCCCTGCTGGCTTTTGATGCTCGGCCTTGATGCGCTGACATGAATCGCAACAAGCAATAAATGTGGCTACATCCCTTTTCATACCGTGCCACCAAAATCTTTCCTGATTTTCCTTGTACATTTTGGTTCCTCCAGGATGGATCGAGTATGGAGCGGTGTGGCTTTCGGTTAAGATTTGTTGCTTGAGTTCCTCAATGTTAGGTACACAAAGTCTGTCTCCGTACCATAGTGTCCCTTCACTGTCGGTGACGAACTCTGAAGCCTTACCAAGGTTCATTTTCTTCTTTATGCCTTCGATGCTGGGATGTCCCTGTTGAGCCTTCTTAATTTGTTCCACCAGGGTGGGTTGTATCTCTAGATTTGACACGGTGCCCTCAGTAACTAACATCATGTTGAGCCTAGTGAACTCTTGCTGAAACTCAGGCCTCAAGTTTTGCGGACCGTCACTGTCCGTGCTGGGGTTTCGACTAAGGGCATCTGCCACTACATTTGATTTCCCTGGATGGTAGTGAATGCCGACATCATAGTCCTTGACCAATTCCAACCAGCGTCGTTGGCGTAAATTCAGCTCTGGCTGTGTGAAAATATATTTGAGGCTCTTATGGTCCGTATATATTTCACAGCGATTTCCCAACAGAAAGTGCCTCCACTCCTTGAGTGCATGAATAACTGCTGCTAGCTCCAAGTCATGTGTTGGGTAATTTTCCTCATGTTTTTGCAGCTGCCGTGAGGCATATGCGACAACTTTGCCATCCTGCATTAGTACACACCCGAGACCTTTTCGGGACGCGTCACAATACACTTCAAAGCTCTTGTGTATGTCTGGCACAGTTAAGACCGGTGCGGTTGTCAGCTTCTTCTTGAGTTCTTGGAAGCTTTTCTCGCATGCTTCCGTCCATACAAATTTCTTGTCCTTCTTGAGCAACTGTGTTATAGGTTTTGCCACAGTGGAGAATCCTTCAATAAATCTTCTGTAATATCCGGCCATTCCTAGGAAACTCCGCACATCTGTGACGTTGGCGGGTGGCTTCCAGTCAAGTATGGCTTTGACTTTTTCTGGGTCTACGGCCACGCCTTCTTGGTTCAATATATGGCCTAAGAAACCAACTTGTCTTAGCCAAAATTCGCACTTGCTAAATTTGGCGTACAACTGATGTTTCCTCAATTCTCCCAAAACAATTTTGAGGTGCTCAGCATGCTCTTCTGGTGTCCTTGAGTAAACCAGAATATCGTCAATGAATACCACCACAAATTTGTCCATGAATTTCATGAACACTTTGTTCATGAGGTGGACGAAATATGCGGGGGCGTTCGTTAGTCCAAAAGGCATCACTGTAAACTCGTATAACCCATATCTGGAAGTGAATGCTGTCTTGGGGATATCTTCTGTCCGTACTTTCAATTGGTGATATCCCGATCTCAAATCAATCTTTGAGAATACCTTGGCTTGTGCGAGCTGGTCAAACAAATCATTTATCCGTGCCATCGGATATTTGTTTTTGATGGTGACCATATTGAGGGCTCGATAGTCTATACACAGTCTCAGTGTCCCATCCTTTTTCTTTGCGAACAACACAGGCGAACCCCAAGGTGAGGAGCTGGCTCGAATAAATCCTTTGTCCAAAAATTCTTTTATCTGCTTCTTCAACTCCACCAATTCTGAGGGTGCCATTCTATAAGGCTTCTTATAGATGGGAGCGGTGCGAGGTGCTAGTTCAATGCTGAATTCTATCTCTCGGTCTGGTGGCATGCCTGGTAGTTCTTCAGGGAACACATCAGGGAACTCGCTTACCACTGGAACTTTTCTCAGTTCTGCAATGTCCATTTTGTTTAGTTTTGGTTGCTGTGATCGTGGCCTTTCTTGAGCGGAAACTCGTATTGTCTTGCCGTGATGGTGAGTGAGAATCACGGTCCGATTGAAACAGTCGATGAATCCTTTGTTGGTGGTCAACCAGTCCATCCCTAGAATGACATCCAGTCCTTTACTCTCCAACACGATGAGATTCGCGTGGAACTGTAGTCCTTCGAACTCAATGACCACTCCTCGGCAGTAACCCTGAGCGATTTGCTTATTTCCGGGGGACTTGATGATCATAGATTTTTCCAAGGGAAGTATCGAAAAACCATGTTGCAAAACAAAACTCTTCGAAACAAACGAATGGGAAGCTCCAGAATCAAACAAAACCGTGGCAGGTACTGTGTTGACAGGGAACGTACCGAGCACGATGTCTGGGGCATTCTGCGCCTCTTCCCTGGTCACATGGTTCAGGTGACCCTTCCTGTGGTTGTTGTTGGAGTTGAAATTGTTGCGCTTGGGGGCTTGATTGTTCCCACCATTGTTTGGCTTGGGTGCCGGGTTCTTTGGCTTTGGGCACTGTTTAGCATAATGCCCTTCTTGGCCACAAGCATAGCAGGTGACCCCTGGACGGTACGTGTACTCCTTGTCCCTGGCATGAAACTGTCCGACGGGCCTTGGTTCAGTAGTCGTGGGTCTCCTTGTGTCTGTCCGTGGAACCTCAGTCCTGCTTCGGTTGTTGCGAGCAAGAGTCGTCTTGTCCCTCTTTCGCTTACGGATATCTTCCAGACTACGGCGCTCATTCTCCAAGGTAATGGCCTTGTCCACCAGAGTCTTAAAATCCGGAAAGGTGTGTACAATCAGTTGGCATCTTAGTGCTGGTGCCAGGCCGTCCAGGAATTTTTCCATCTTCTTATTTTCTGTCATGTGCTCGTCGTAGGCATAACGAGACAGCTGGGTAAACTGACCATTGTATTCTGTTACTGACATGCCTCTCTGCTTCAGGTCATCAAACTCCCTCTTCTTGATTTTTAGGATGCTCCTGGGGATGTGTGCCCCACGGAAGCCTTCCTTGAACTCTTCCCAGGTGATGTTGTGTTCACTAGGATGCATGTGCAGGAAATTTTCCCACCATGCTGCAGCTGCTCCAGTAAGGTAGTGTGGTGCATAAAGCACCTTCTCATGATTTGAACACTGAGCAATGATCAGCTTCCTTTCAATGTCACGAAGCCAATCATCGGCTTCTAGCGGCCTATCGGTGTGAGCAAAAGTTGAGGGGCGAGTCTTCTGTAACTCAGATAACTTGGAATGCTGTTGATAGGGCTCACGGTGGTTTTCCATATTGATGACATGCTTCATCATTTCTTGGTGCTGTTGCTGGCTTTGCTCGAAGAGCCGGCATACTTGAGACAGGGCTGCTTCGCTGTCGTGTTGACTGGACTGACCCTGAGTGAAATTGTTGCTAGTCTGTGTCCCGTAAACCTCTTCTGGCTGATTGGGCATGGAGCGAGTCCACGGCGAGACATTTTTCCAGTCTGGGGTATTATTGTGCAAAACCCATGAGAAAAGTTGTGCAGCACAAGGAAAATCTTGCAAAGGCAACAAATTTAAAAGATCTCAAGGTTTTCAAGAAAACATAAGCGATTTTGCGTGGAGAAGAACTGCTTGGCAACTATCTTACATGCGAAAAGCAAACACACGATACAGCACTCAGGATGCGCGTACACATCCTGACATGTTATTTAGACTAGCGTACTACTCCGGAAGGCAGCAAACACACCAATACAAACTAGCGTACAGATAAAATAGCACATCATACAAGCAGACATAACGCGCGGCTACTCGGTGCTCTCAGTCGGAGATGGTGAAGATTTCCTTTCCCTTGCCTATGGCAAGACTCAGCGGTCCAGGAGAATCCACCTCCACCTCCTCTCTAGCTGGCTCCTAGCGCGCAACGCTGCGCTGCGGTGATGGTGCGGGGGCGACTGGTGGTAGAGCGGGTGCGGCAGGCGGTGCGGCTCTGACTGGAGTAGGAGTGATGACTCGGTCGAACTCCTCAGTGGTAGGCAGACGGCGAGCAGTGGCCAAAACGGCCGGTGCATAAGAGGCTGAAGACGAGACGAATGTCAGAGGCGGCGCCGTGTGGAGAAGCTCCTTCCTGCTGGCAGGACCGCCCCGGACTAAGTCCATGCGGGCAGCCACAAGATCGTCCACGAGGTTGTCGAAAGACTCCTCCAGAGCCTTGAGATACACCACAACCATCTCGATGGCTTCATCTCGCTCTCCCCGATGGCAGGCGAACGCATAGTGGCTGGTGTATGGCACATGGCATGGGAGGTAGCGGTAGCGACGAGTCTTCATCGTAGGAAGGATGTCCCGAAGGCGAGCTATCGCCTCACGGGCAGCCATCTGCATGGCATGCCTCTCCGTAGGCATGGCCCTTCCCACAAAACGGAAGTGGCGAGCTGCAGAACGTCCTCCCTTGAATTGCACCACAGCTTGGTGCATAGACACGTCGTCACTGAGCTTGTGCTGGTAGAGCGTGAACTCCGGGCGAGCTGCTGGCCCGATCGCGAGCTTGGTGATGGAGACGAGGAGCTTGACAAACCCCTCGGGCACGTTCGTGAACACTCGATTCTCACAGCTGCTGCCAGCCATCTACAAAAGTAGGCAAAAATTCTTAGTAGTCATGTCATAAATTTATGATGACCAACAGAAAATAGCTACAATTGCAAAAAGCTGAAAAAGCACAAAAAACGCTAATAACCGATTAGCGATCGCACCTAGTGGCTTCCTACAGTCAGCCTGGCTCTGATACCAAGCTTGTCACGACCGGTTTTTCAATAAAATAATTATTGAGAGACCAATCCCTTTTACGGACCAGTAAGGAAGAATTCCTTCTCACTGGTAGACAATATCTTGGTCACAGAAGAAAAATACCAGGAGTACTAAATATAATACAAGGTTGAGAGGGGACTGCCCAACAATTTATTACATGCACGCCGATAAAACAAGACGGCAGATAGGGTGGCATACTACTAACTCACGATAATAACGGTGGTGGAAATATCACCGCGAAGCGAGTGATGTGACTCCTGAAGACTACAGCTCTTCGAGCGTCGGAGTGAGGCTCGAGGAGACTTATTGCGGGTGGCGGAAGCGTATATAATACAAGTGACCAATATCCGGGATCGCACAGGACTGACTGGGACTCCTCTAGGCGTCGGACGCGCTATCAAACTCTTCATCCAAGAGATCGCCTTCGTCAACATCTGGCCAAATCAACAAGCCAGGTGAGTACTATGAAAGTACTCGCAAGACAGTTCGGACATAAGATATAACAAATGTAAACATGAAGCATATGAACAATTTATCCAGTGCGTTCAGACATAGAGATAATAAATACTGGGTGCCAAGCGAGGGTCTGCATGACGCCTCGAGCGGAAACTGCAGAATAGTAATACTGGTGCCAAACGAGGGTCTGAATGACTCCTCGAGAGGAAAAATGCAAGAATAGTAATACTGGTGCCAAACAAGGGTCTGAATGACTCCTCAAGAGGAAACTGCGAGAATAATAATGCTGGTGCCAAACGAGGGTCTGAATGACTCCTCGAGAGGAAAATGCAAAATAATAATAATGCCACAGTCGGACGTCTGAGCGACATCACATAAAGGGCTTATAACAGAAAATAAAAGACGAACATGCCACAGTCGGACGTCTGAGCGACATCACCTAAAGGGCTTATATTTAATGTAAGAAACAAAAACACGCCACAGTCGGACGTCTGTGCGACGTCACATAAAGGGCTTATATTGTAGCTCAATAATACAATAGTTAGGGAACATAAATTATCACAAGTACGAGACGAATAAAAATTTAGTCCATCCACAGGAATAATAATTAAACTGGATTTACCACTTGAGCTTGTTCACCGGGGACAAGTTTTCCACGCGGATAGATACGGATATACTGATTACACTACTTGATCATGGATACGATGACTTGGAAGGAATTGACTCTGCAGAGTTTGTACTTAACCACAGCCAACGGATTTCAGTAGTCACGGCGACTAGTTCCGTCTACGGTGTTTTGGAAGAAACACGTCTAACCAGTACACACCCAATTCAACCTTCCGAAGCCAGGGATCACCCTCGGCAACGTTCAAGAAAAACCTTGAGACGGGGAGGCTACAACCTCGCGTAGCATGGGATCAAATTTCTATACGCGCGCTCTAAGGGGGTGCCCCCCCTCTCGGTCCCAACCGGAAACACCCATGCCCCCTGACCGGATGACTGGCTTTAATCCTGGGCCAAGGTACCATCATCCCGGCCTCTCTGTTTGGTGTGTACACGGAAAGAGGTTACCAACTTACTAAACCGCATCCTGGCAAATGAAACATGTGGTAGCACGGAAGGGGGAAAGAACGATAACGTGACTCCGTCCACGTTAACGTCGGAGAAAGTCGGATGACGCAAGGCTGGTATGCTACAACAGTACCACCTTGCTGCCCTTCATGTCACCACATGATTAGGCCATCTCTCATCAGAGATCATTGCAACTTTGGAACATGCGGGGAAAAGAACGATAACGTGACTCCGTCCACGTTAACGTCGGAGAAAGTCGGATGACGCAAGGCTGGTATGCTACAACAGTACCACCTTGCTGCCCTTCATGTCACCACATGATTAGGCCATCTCTCATCAGAGATCATCGCAACTTTGGAACATGCGGGTAGTTGCCTTACAAGCAACGAGGTATTTACCGACACTCATATGCCACGCACAAACTTTCAAGCAAACATGCAAACACCTATCATATCAAATGTTAAAAACATGCTTGCCTGGTTCGGAGAAATCGGAGTCTAGCTCGGCAAAGTTCGCGGCTCCGTCACCTCTTCCGGAACCTACGGCAATCACGAAAAATGGGTACTAACGTGAAAACCAATGGGTGCACAGAAACTTCTCCAAATATTTTTCAAATAAATCCCATAAAAAACTAGACAAAATTTTAAGATTGTCAGAAAAAGAATCACTCAAAAATCCCTTTTTATTAAAAAGTTATAAAGGTTTCTGTCCAGGGACTTATCTGTAATGAAACAGAAAAGTTCCAGGGTTTTAACTGAGAAAACAAAAAACGGTTCGATTGGAAATGCGCAAGCTCAAGAGGGAAAGCGTAGTTTGCCCGAAGGCGCCAACAAAAAACGGTTCGAGGGAGAATATAACAGAGGCTGACATGCGGGGTCCACATGTCAGGTTTGAAAAGCTCGCCGGCGCCCGAAGACTGCGGTGGACGCCGGCGTCGAACCACGGCGAGTTAGGAGGATCGGAGGGTACCAAGAGCTTCAGCGTGTTCTTCCGCGTCGGTGGGTGGTGGACTCGACCAACGGGGAGCACCAAGTCGACGGCGACACTATCTCCGGCGGACGGCGGCTCGGGTGATGGTGGGGAACTCCGGTGGAGGGCTGCAAACTTCGAATTGAAGCGCGGGTCAGAGGGAGGGATGCATAGTGAAGCTACTGGCAAGAGAAGGGAGGCGGAGGTGCACACACGGGGGCGAATCGAGTTGGATCCCGTGGCAGGTCGCGGCGGCCGGAGTCGAGGAAGGAGACCTCCTCGGGGCTCTTCCAGTGGCTAGGCGTGCTCTAGGTGGAGTGCAGGGATGGTGGGTGCTCGAGTTGAAGCTCGGGGCCTCTATTTATAGGCGGATCAACGGGGTGGCCGTGAACGGAGAATCTCCGGCGAGCGATTACGGCGATGCAGTGGATTGGCAGGAGGTTTGAGTTGCCAGGCAGCATCAGTGGAGGTTACTGGTGTCATTCCACAGCTAAACGGAGTTGGTTTGGCGTAATGGTGTCGGTCCACGGTGAGATGGCCGCACGGGCTTGACGGCGGCAGAGAGCGCGCTCCGCGCCCTGCGGTTCACGACGAGAGCGGCAGCGCGTTTGGGGGAGTGGAAGGCCACGCGGCGAACTCCGGTGGCTTGGGCGGCGCTGGGTGGCGCCGTCAGCGCCGTGCCTCCCGCTGGCGGCCGCAAAGCCGCCGCTGGCGTCGGTCACGGGGCGGCGCACCTTCTGCTGCTCGTCGCCGACGTCCGCAAGGTGCCAGGCGCTCGTGCGGTGCAGGAACAAGGGGGAGGGGACGAGGAGCAAGGCAACATCGGGGCACTGTCGAGATCGACAACCATCTCTGAAGAAAACGACAATAAGCCACTGAACTGTTATCTGAACTTTCTGAACTTGACAATGACCATGCACTGCAGGTGCTCGACAGAATGATTTGGCTATGAGAAATTTTTTTCTGGAGCTGGTACTTGGTGAGGTGACCACTCAATGCACCCAGAGGCTGCCTGATTTTACTTGGAATTTTTGGAGAAGGATTTGAATGAATTTCACCAAATTTGACAAATCTGGTCCAAACTTGCAGCAAGTGTAGTTTGAAAAATTTGAACTGAAGACCAGTGGATCTTCATGGATCTTGGTTGAGGGTTCAAAGGACTAGGGAGGAGAGTTGGTTTGGGGGCAAAAATCAAAACAGAAAGTAGAGTTCCTTTGGAAATCACCAATGGCTAGAATAGAAGACAGAAATTTGTTTGAATAAGATTTAAATGGAAATAATCACATGGGGAGGTTCAACTTGCTGGATCTGATGCAAATCATGATCCAAAGGTGAGGGAAGGGTTAGGAGAGAGGATTTGCACTAAGGCCATGGCAAGAAGGAATTGTTGAAAGTGGTAAAGGATTATTCCAAAAGCCATAGTGCAAATTTCAAAGAGATTTTCAAAAGGCATTTTTCCAAGTGAAAAGCATTTTGTCTTGAGTCCAAATAAAAAGCAAGAACCTCCAAGACCAAAGACAGGTCTTGGGTGAATCCAAATAAAACTTTTGCCATAAAAAAATATTTGAAAGGGAGAGTTCTTTTGAAGAAAAATTTAAATCACCTCCCTCAAGTCAAATAAAATCTTTTGAAAAATCCAATTAAAAACTTGGGTGTCACAAAGGCCAGAATGTATTCGAGCTCCAATGCCAGAATGTATCCGAGCTCCAACGCCAGACTGTATCCGAAGAGTATTGTTATAGTCGAGCTCCAACGCGGGACTATATCCAAGCTCCAACGCCGGACTATGTCCGAGGTGTCATAGATCACCTTGGTTCAAAAAAGTGTTAGCCGAGCTTAATGCCGGAAAGGCCCTCTAAGGAACCAGCCACTTGCATCCGAGCTATATGCCGAACTGCTTCCGAGGTGGCTCAGCACCTCGGTCATGGGCTGATTGTTTGCGGATTTTATTTCTGATGCGTATAAATTTATTTGCTGACGAGATGTATTGCCAGTAGCCCTTAAGGTGTCTATCGGCCTAAAATCCGAGATGCACCTGAAGGAAAACATAAAACTGCTGATCCTGGTCGCCCCAGAGACCCAGGACGTGAAATCGGCCTGAGGATCAACTCCTAGCTCAGCAGCATACATAGGAATAGCAACGCAGTGTAGTATATTAGAGGTAATAGTGATCAGCGGACGGGCCCCTGAGAGAGGGTCGTGAGAAGTCGCCGTGATATGTCATCTTGATGCAGGATAAGTCCCATATGGTACTTATTGTCGTCCGAAGACGCGCTTGTCCATAGTTCGGTTATGCCGAACACTGATCACTTTGAATTTTCTGCAGTGAATAGGCAATGCAGTAGCCCCCGAGACACTGGTCGGGTGGCGACATCAGATTAGGGGATCGATGTGCCCCTTTAATATTTGTAAATAATGAGCGCAAAGCCCAGTAGCCCCCGAGCCTTAATGTGGGCACGGGTGGCCGAATTAAGGATCGATATCCGTTTGACAGAAAATTTTGTTGTGTTTAACACAAACTTCTCGGAAAGAGAATAAAGATCTCTTAAAGAGTTTAGAGCTGGTCGAAATCCGAGCTCGCCAAGGTAGGCCCCAAGGGGTTTAAAAGATGGATTGCAGTAAATGGATTTTACTCACAATTTTTATGTGTAATGATTCTATGTATCCAAGTACTTTTCATCATTAATGCTCAAATCCGCATTGTACAAAACTTTGTTGACCGACCATCGGCTTCAACCTCCTCGGCCAGTAGCTGGGGAGTGTTTGCCCTACTTTATAAAGCCGTTATAAGGGCAAAGTTTTACGGCAAACAAGGCAATCCGGTCATACGGTTTTATAAACAAAGGTACACGGAGAGATATGTTATATTACGTTTTTATGTAAGAAACATCATCCAAAGAAAATAGTCCCGCTATCGGTTCCTTTCTTTGGGTCGTCATGCTTATCATGATCATGAAAACTCACCTCCGAATAATGTGGGAGGAAAATATTGAGGATTTAGTTCGGCGAAAGTTCCCGAACTCTATGGTATTATTGAACCAAAATTTTTACTTCCATCGTTGCCGACCAATGTGATCCTTTAAGATTGCTAGCTTTTGGCTTCACCCAGTCTGAGGTACTAACTCGGATGAACCAGTAGTAACAATCATAGAGGTGCTCCCTTTACCGCCTAGCCGAACAATCGGGAACGTAGGGGTAAGCACAGGAGCCAGGCAACCCAGCTTGGCCAAAATCTGAAGTCAAATTGATGCATATGTATGGCTTTATAACGATGATTACGGAAGGCAGCCTTTGTATATTAAATACAAACACCGATGATATGTTTATTTTGACTCCGTTGCGACCGTTTATCAGTTGAAAGTGGCCCATCGTCGGCTTCTGCCCCATTGTAGATGCTACGCAGGGTGTTTCCGCAATAACAAAACAACCCTTAGCCGACGTCTCGGTGCCCGAAGGCGGTTGTGTTAGCGGAAACGAGGCAATCAGATGTGCGGGCTTTATAACTTTCACTTAGTCATAGGAGCTTTAAACTGGGGAAGCTAGCTACGAGCCCCTGGTTAGTGTTCGGCGACAGCCGAGGTCAAGCCGTAAACACTTTGGCCAATGTTATGAATGGCCCGTCATTTAACATAGTCATCGGATCGCTGACCAGTTTACTCTTATTGTGACAGTCAGTTTTCGGCTTTCTCCACTGAGGTGCTTAACCATGCGAGCTGGAAGCACAATCGTAGTGGTTCTCCCTTTGCACACCTAGCCGAACAAAGCGGAACATAGGAGGCAAGCACAGGAGCCGGGCAACCCAAATATTGACCGAAGACACAATTCGAAACCGATGCATATATAGCAATATCCGAGAATGTTTTCGCCGAATCTCTAAAGGTGTCCGGCGTTGCACTGCGAGACTTATGCGGGAAACACACAAATAGTTTAAAAGTGCCATAGGCTTGGAAAACCCAACAATTTAGTAAAAACTTGACGTCCGAATTAGATCAAGTGTTCAGTGCCAATCTGAAAATTGGTCAAAAAAGGGGTGCTTCTGTCGTGCATTAATATGACACATCCGATCTCAAGACCTCAAGAGGGTCAGCCCACGGCTGTAACCTCCTATCCCGAAGGCGGAGTACTGCTCGTTAGGCCAGTTTAGCAAACTAAACTCGAGCGGCTTTGAGAGAGAGACTAGGCTCGCCGGCTATTGACCACACACTCGCGTCGAAAAGAGGAGTGATAGCAAACGATTTTGCAATGACCAAGAAGAAAAAAATTATTATAAAACGGTTCATACTAATTTAAGAGCCCCCGAGTGACTTGGGCAAAAGAATTGTATGTATAATGATTGTATGTAGGGAAGTACTTATATCATATCTATGTTCACCCGAACTTTAAACGCGTCTTAACCGACCATCGGCTTCTCCCTCTACGGTCAAGGACCGAAAAGTGTTATGTAGTCCACCTGTCGAGAATATCGATGATGTTTCCGATAATCAGGCAATCAGGCCATAAGGCTGTAACAGACAAAGCGCGCTCAGGGAACTTATGCTATATTACTGACGAAGTGTAAGAAGCATCTTCGAAGAAAATAGTACCCCCACCGATACCTTTCTTCGGTTGCTCATTGTTACTATGAGACTTGTGCAATAGATTTTTTGTACTCATGAGTTCCGTTATGTGCCGACCATAATTGAAAACAATAAGAGCGCTAGCTTTCAGCTTCACCCAGTCTGAGGTCCGAGCTCGGATGACCCGATCGTGACAATCGCAGAGGTGCTCCCTTTACTCCCTAGCCGAACAATCGGGAACGTAGGGGTAAACACAGGAGCAAGGCAACCCAGCTTGTAGAACACTTTAGTCAATATGGTGCATATTGTGGCGTAATACACGAACAAGGAACAAAGCCATACAAGTATAATCATTTGCAAGAGGAAATGCTTCATAAAGGAAGCCTCCGAGTAAACGGGGTATTTGAATTTGTGTGTCGCAAACAAAGTTTTGACAAGGAAGTTTTTCACAAACAACTTTTTACCAAGAAAGTATAATGCTTGGTTGAACTGAGCAAAATTTAAAACTGAAAGTTTTTGAGCATGAAAGCGACTTAGCTGGTTAACGTGCTCGGTGTTGATGATGAGGTCCGGACTTATGGCGGGAC
Source organism: Triticum aestivum (assembly GCF_018294505.1). Lineage (NCBI taxonomy): Eukaryota > Viridiplantae > Streptophyta > Magnoliopsida > Poales > Poaceae > Triticum > Triticum aestivum. The sequence continues at coordinate 387,796,240 of NC_057811.1, read as the reverse complement.
GAAGACATAGTCCTCGGCCTGGCCGAGGTCCCAGCCCCCAAGCCGGTTTCGAAGTGTCCGAGAAAATAGCTCGGCTTGATGAAGTGGCGACATAGCGCAGTTGACGTGTTGGGGAGCAGCCCCCGGTCCAGCCAGGCTGACGAAGCTGGTCGGCTGATGATGCCGGAGTCCCCGGAGTAGGTTTGATGAAGAGATGGCAAAGCCCCCGGTCCAGCCGAGGTGACGCGGTAGGTCGGTAAGGCGACGATGGAAACCCCACGTCAGCACGTCGGTATGCCGAAGTGACTGCGCTGCCCGACCCGAAACATTTACCTGTGCACAGAAAATAGTGCAAGCGGGAGATAGTAGTAAAATAAAAAATTGTAGCATAATGAATAATTTATGCAAAGTGAGCAATAAAAGAAATATGGCCCTTGTGCCGAATACTCGACGAGTAAAGCTCTGTCAGCGATGTCAAAGTGACCGCGTGACGCAGTCGAAGTCAATTACGGAGGCGCCGATATAAGTTAGAGTTCGAGGGACGACGGTGTCAAGGCGATACGCCGATGCTGTGGCGAAGTATCAATACACGGCGTAGACCGTGTCGCGCCGATAGTGTCCATTGATCTGTTGATAAGAATGCAGGCTCCAAATGGTGAAATAATTAGCCTACTCTTGATCATACATGTGCTAGTTTGTAAGAGGCATAGATCATTAATTATGAAACATGAAAAGTAGATGAATGATACGTCTCCGTCGTGTCTATAATTTTTGATTGTTCCATGCCAATATTATACAACTTTCATATACTTTTGGCAACTTTTTATACTATTTTTGGGACTAACATATTGATCCAGTGCCCAGTGCTAGTTCCTGTTTGTTGCATGTTTTTGGTTTCGCAGAATACTTATATCAAACAGAGTCCAAACGGGATAAAAACGGATGGAGATTATTTTTGGAATATTTGGAAAATTCCAGAAGAAGAATCAACGCGAGACGGTACCCGAGGTGGCCACGAGGCAGGGGGGCGCGCCTGCCCCCCTGGGCGTGCCTGCCCCCCTGGGCGTGCCTACCCCCTTTGTGGGCCACCTGTAAGGCGGTTGACGCTCTTCTTTTGCTGCAAGAAAGCTAATTTTATGAGAAAAATCTGGGCGAAAGTTTCAACCCAATCGGAGTTACGGATCTCCGGATATAAAAGAAACGGTGAAAGGGTAGCAGACCAGAACGCAGAAACAGAGAGAGACAGAGAGACAGATCCAATCTTGGAGGGGCTCTCGCCCCTCCCATGCCATGGAGGCTAAGGACCAGAGGGGAAACCCTTCTCCCATCTAGGGAGGAGGTCAAGGAAGAAGAAGAAGGGCCCCCTCTCCCCTTCTCTTCCGGTGGCGCCGGAACACTGCCGTGGCCACCATCATCATCACCGCGATCTTCACCAACACCTTCGCCATCTTCACCAACATCTCCATCACCTTCCCCCCTCTATCTACAGCGGTCCACTCTCCCGCAACCCACTGTACCCTCTACTTGAACATGGTGCTTTATGCTTCATATTATTATCCAATGATGTGTTGCCATCCTATGGTGTCTGAGTAGATTTTTGTTGTCCTATCGGTGGTTGATGAATTGCTATGATTGATTTAATTTGCTTGTGGTTACGTTGCTGTCCTTTGGTGCCCATCATATGAGCGCGCGCGTGGATCACACCATAGGGTTAGTTGTATGTTGGTAGGACTATGTATTGGAGGGCAAGAGTGACAGAAGCTTCAACCTAGCATAGAAATTGATGCATATGCGATTGAAGGGGGACCAATATAACTTAATGCTATGGTTGGGTTTTACCTTAATGAACGTTAGTAGTTGCGGATGCTTTCTAATAGTTCCAATCATAAGTGCATAGAATTCCAAGTCAGGGATGACATGCTAGCAGTGGCCTCTCCCACATAATACTTCCTATCAGTCTAGTAACGTAGTCAATTGCTTAGGGAGAATTTCGCAACTCCTACCACCACTTTTCCACACTCGCTAACTTTATTGCTTCTTTATCTAAACAGCCCCTACTTTTTATTTACGTGCTCTCTATGTTCTTGCAAACCTTTCCAAAAACACCTACAAAGTACTTCTAGTTTTATACTTGTTCTAGGTAAAGCGAACGTCAAGCGTGCGTAGAGTTGTGTCGGTGGTCGATAGAACTTGAGGGAATATTTGTTCTACCTTTAGCTCCTCATTGGGTTCGACACTCTTACTTATCGAAAGAGGCCACAATTGATCCCCTATACTTGTGGGTTATCAAGACCTTTTTCTGGCGCCGTTGCCGGGGAGCAATAGCGTGGGGTGATATTCTCGTGTGTGCTTGTTTGCTTTATCACTAAGTAATTTTTATTTGCTGTTCTTAGTTGTTCTCTATCTTTAGTTATGGATATGGAACACGAAATACCAAAAAAATTAGGTTTACTTGCTACTCATGGAGATGGGGAACCTCTTAAAACCCTCGATGCTCGTTATGTGACAGATATTATGTACTACTTTGATAATCCTGATTAAACCCCATTCAATTTGGTAATGGGAGATACATTGGATCAACGTGAATACTTTAGGGATTATCACTTGACTCAAAAAGGGAAACTATTATGGGATCAAATTTATATATTGAAGTGGTATGCTCGGCAAGTATGCTTGAGTTATGATTATACTTGTTGCTCTAGGATGAAGGCTCCGCACCTTCCCTTTTCATGCAAATTTAATGATAATGAAACCTTAGCTTCTTATGCTAGAGGTATATATGATTACTATGATGTGGAACAAATAGAAGAATTTGTTGCTTTTAAGGGTGCTTATGAAATTGAATCTTTGTTTGAAAAGTATGAAGCTTTTGATGATGATGTTTATAGGCCTGAATTTTTTTCTATATTGAAATATTGCTATGACAATTATGAATATAATTCCTATATTAATGCACTTATTGAGAAAGTCTCCGCTGTCCAAGAAGAGACTAATATTTTGCAGGAATCTATGGAAGAAGAAATTGATGAAACTGTGAGCTCATTGGATGAAAAAGATGACGAGGAGAGTGAAGAACAAAAGGAGGAAGAGCGGATTAGCTACCCGTGCCCACCTTCTAATTAGAGTAAATCTTCAACTCATACATTGTTTAATTTCCCTTCGTGCTTACTGAAGGATGATTTCTATGATGACTGTTATGATCCCATTGATTCTCTTGAAATATCCCTTTTTGATGATGCTTGCTATGCTTGTGGCCATGATGCCAATATGAATGATGCTTATGGAGATGAACTTGCTATAGTTCCTTATGTTAAACATGAAATTGTTGCTATTGCACCCACGCATGATAGTCCTATTATCTTTTTGAATTCTCCCAACTACACTATATCGGAGAAGTTTGCACTTATTAAGGATTATATTGATGGGTTGCCTTTTACCGTTGCACATGATGATTTTGATGAATATAATATGCATGTGCTTGCTGCTCCTACTTGCAATTATTATGAGAGAGGAACTATATCTCCACCTCTCTATGTTTCCCACATGACAAAATTGCAAGAAACTGTTTATACTATGCATTGGCCTTTACTAGGTGTGCATGAATTGTTCTTTTATGACATGCCGATGCATAGGAAGAGAGTTAGACTTCGTCATTACATGATATATGTTGCTTTGTGCTCACTACTAAATGCCAAATCATTGCTAATTAAAATTGGCTTTGATATACCTTGGGATCCGGGTGGATCCATTACTTGAGCACTATATGCCTAGCTTAATGGCTTTAAAGAAAGCGCTGCCAGGGAGACAACCCGGAAGTTTTAGAGAGTCATTTATTTCTGTTGTGTGCTTTTATAAAGTTTAGAAATAAAAATAATGTGCCAAGGTTTGCCTTTAGGATGTTTACAATGCTTGTTGGTTTGTACGGTGCAGGACAGAAACTTTGGCTGTAGTGCGCGATTTTTCACTGGAACGTCAAATGGTTCTGATTCTTTTTGCACTGTATTTCTATACAAATTGTTTAGTTTTCCTAATTTTGGCAGAATTTTTCAAGTACCAGAAGTATGGTTAATGTTCAGATTGTTACAGACTGTTCTGTTTTAGACAGATTCTGTTTTTGATGCATAGATTGCTTGTTTTGATGAAACTATCAATTTCTATCAGTGGATTAAGCCATGAAAAAGTTATATTACAGTAGACACAATGCAAAAACAAAATATGAATTGGTTTGCAACAGTACTTAGAGTAGTGATTTCCTTTATTATACTAACGGATCTTACCGAGTTTTCTGTTGAAGTTTTGTGTGGATGAAGTGTTCGATGATCGAGAAGGTCTTGATGTGAGGAGAAGAAGGAGAGGCAAGAGCTCAAGCTTGGGGATGCCCAAGGCACCCCAAGTAAATATTCAAGGAGACTCGAGCGTCTAAGCTTGGGGATGCTCCGGAAGGCATCCCCTCTTTCTTCAACAAGTATCGGTATGTTTTTGGATTCGTTTCGTTCATGCGATATGTCCAATCTTGGATCGTCTTTTGCATTTAGTTTTTACTTTTCTTTTTTGCACCATGCTGGTATGAGATAGTCCTTGGTTGATTTATAGAATGCTCATTGCACTTCACTTAAATCTTTTGAGCATGGCTTTATAGAATGCTTCATGTGCTTCACTTATATCATTTTGAAGTTTGGATTGCCTGTTTCTCTTTACATAGAAAACCGCCATTTGTAGAATGCTCTTTTGCTTTACTTATATTTGTCAGAGCGTGGGCATATCTTTTGTAGAAAGAATTAAACTCTCTTGCTTCACTTATATCTATTTAGAGAGTTGACAGGAACTGGTCATTCACATGGTTAGTCATAAAATCCTACATAAAACTTGGAGATCACTGAATATGATATGTTTGATTCCTTGCAATAGTTTTGCGATATAAAGGTGGTGATATTAGAGTCATGCTAGTGGGTAGTTGTGGATTGTAGAAATACTTGTGTTGAAGTTTGTGATTCCCGTAGCATGCACGTATGGTGAACCGTTATGTAACGAAGTCGGAGCATGATTTATTTATTGATTGTCTTCCTTATGAGTGGCGGTCGGGGACGAGCGATGGTCTTTTCCTACCAATCTATCCCCCTAGGAGCATGCGCGTAGTACTTTGTTTCGATGACTAATAGATTTTTGCAATAAGTATATATGTGAGTTCTTTATGACTAATGTTGAGTCCATGGATTATACGCACTCTCACCCTTCCATCATTGCTAGCCTCTTCGGTACCACGCATTGCCCTTTCTCACCTCGAGAGTTGGTGCAAACTTCGCCGGTGCATCCATACCCCGTGATACGATACGCTCTATCACACATAAACTTCCTTATATCTTCCTCAAAACAGCCACCATACCTACCTATCATGGCATTTCCATAGCCATTCCGAGATATATTGCCATGCAACTTCCATCATCATCATATACATGACTTGAGCATTTAATGTCATATTGCTTTGCATGATCGTAAGATAGCTAGCATGATGTTTTCATGGCTTGTCCGTTTTTTGATGTCATTGCTATGCTAGATCATTGCACATCCCAGTACACCGCCGGAGGCATTCATATAGAGTCATATCTTTGTTCTAGTATCGAGTTGTAATGTTGAGTTGTAAGTAAATAAAAGTGTGATGATCATCATTATTAGAGCATTGCCCCAGTGAGGAAAGGATGATGGAGACTATGATTCCCCGACAAGTCGGGATGAGACTCCGGACGAAAAAAATAAAAAAAAATAAAAAATAAAAAAGTGAAAGGCCGAAAAAAAGAGAAGGCCCAAAAAAATGAGAGAAAAAGAGAGAAGGGGCAATGTTACTATCCTTTTACCACACTTGTGCTTCAAAGTAGCACCATGTTCTTATGTTCTTCATATAGAGAGTCTCTTGAGTTATCACTTTCATATACTAGTGGGAATTTTCATTATAGAACTTGGCTTGTATATTCCGATGATGGGCTTCCTCAAATGCCCGAGGTCTTCATGAGCAAGCAAGTTGGATGCACACCCACTTAGTTTCAGTTTGAGCTTTCATACACTTATAGCTCTAGTGCATCTGTTGCATGGCAATCCCTACTCCTCACATTGACATCAATTGATGGGCATCTCCATAGCCCATTGATTAGCCGCGTCGATGTGAGACTTTCTCCTTTTTGTCTTCTCCACATAACCGCCATCATATTCTATTCCACCTATAGTGCTATGTCCATGGCTCACGCTCATGTATTGTGTGAAAGTTGAAAAGTTTTGAGAACATCAAAAGTATGAAACAATTGCTTGGCTTGTCATCGGGGTAGTGCATGATGTGAATATTTTGTGTGGTGAAGATGGAGCATAGATAGACTATATGATTTTGTAGGGATAACTTTCTTTGGCCTTGTTATTTTGAAAAGACATGATTGCTTTATTAGTCGGCTTGAAGTTTATTGTTTTTATGTCAAATGATAGACTATTGCTTTGAATCACTCGTGTCTTAAAATTCATGCCATGATTAGATACATGATCAAGATTATGCTAGGTAGCATTCCACATCAAAAATAATCTTTTTATCATTTACCTACTCGAGGACGAGCAAGGATTAAGTTGGGGATGCTAATACGTCTCCGTCGTATCTATAATTTTTGATTGTTCCATGACAATATTATACAACTTCCATATACTTTTGGAAACTTTTTATACTATTTTTGGGACTAACATATTGATCCAGTGCCCAGTGCCCAGTGCCAGTTCATGTTTGTTGCATGTTTTTGGTTTCGCAGAATATCTATATCCAACGGAGTCCAAACGGGATAAAAACGGACGGAGATTATTTTTGGAATATTTGGAAAATTCCGGCAGAAGAATCAACGCGAGACGGTGCCCGAGGTAGCCACGAGGCAGGGAGCACGCCTGCCGCCCTCGTGGGCCACCCGTAAGGCGGTTGACGCTCTTCTTTTGCCACAAGAAAGTTAATTTTATGAGAAAAATCTGGACGAAATATTCAACCCAATCGGAGTTACGGATCTCCGGATATAAAAGAAACGGTGAAAGGGCAGCAGAGCAGAATGCAGAAACAGAGAGAGACAGAGAGACAGATCCAATCTCGGAGGGGCTCTCGCCCCTCCCATGCCATGGAGGCCAAGGACCAGAGGGGAAACCCTTCTCCCATCTATGGAGGAGGTCAAGGAAGAAGAAGAAGGGGCCCCCTCTCCCCTTCTCTTCCGGTGGCGCCGGAACACTGCCGTGGCCACCATCATCATCACCGTGATCTTCACCAACACCTCCGCCATCTTCACCAACATCTCCATCACCTTCCCCCCTCTATCTACAGCGGTCCACTCTCCCGCAACCCGCTGTACCCTCTACTTGAACATGGTGCTTTATGCTTCATATTATTATCCAATGATGTGTTGCCATCCTATGATGTCTGAGTATATTTTCGTTGTCCTATCGGTGGTTGATGAATTGCTATGATTGATTTAATTTGCTTGTGATTACGTTGCTGTCCTTTGGTTCCCATCATATGAGCGCGCGCGTGGATCACACCATAGGGTTAGTTGTATGTTGATAGGACTATGTATTGGAGGGCAAGAGTGACAGAAGCTTCAACCTAGCATAGAAATTGATGCATACGGGATTGAAGGGGGACCAATATAACATAATGCTATGGTTGGGTTTTACCTTAATGAACATTAGTAGTTGCGGATGCTTGCTAATAGTTCCAATCATAAGTGCATAGAATTCCAAGTCAGGGATGACATGCTAGCAGTGGCCTCTCCCACATAATACTTGCTATCGGTCTAGTAACGTAGTCAATTGCTTAGGGACAATTTCGCAACTCCTACCACCACTTTTCCACACTCGCTATATTTACTTTATTGCTTCTTTATCTAAACAGCCCCTACTTTTTATTTACGTGCTCTCTATGTTCTTGCAAACCTTTCCAAAAACACCTACAAAGTACTTCTAGTTTTATACTTGTTCTAGGTAAAGCGAACGTCAAGCGTGTGTAGAGTTGTGTCAGTGGTCAATAGAACTTGAGGGAGTATTTGTTCTACCTTTAGCTCCTCGTTGGGTTCGACACTCTTACTTATCGAAAGAGGCTACAATTGATCCCCTATACTTGTGGGTTATCAATGAACAAACAAACTGCTAGTCCAGAGCGCAGGCTACCATCATGCATAATTAAGTAATGAACATAAAAAAGGGGGAGTGTAGCATCTCCCTGTACTGTCGCAGTCCGTGTTATGCCTTGAATTCGAGATACTGAGGTGTGCGGCTGCTGCTAAAATTTTCTCAATCTGATCCGATCACACGAGTTGATCAACGAAGGCAGGATGGTGATGTCGGCATGCCTAGGCAACCGCGCGACCCAAGCGGAATCGATTTCCTACGCACACAAAATAGTGCAAGCAAGAAATAATAATAACTGAAAGAAAGAATAGAGAAAAAGGTGCATAATTAATTTATGCGAAGTGAATAATCTAGCAAAATACGGCCTCGGCATCAAGGTTGGTTCGACAGAGTTCCAACGCGTAGGTCAAAAATTTATCGGCTGGCCGAGGTGACGGCATCTAGCATCGTTAGAATATCTCTGCAAAAATAATGCAGTACAGACGGGCAGAGAATATATTCTATGTGTAATAATTTTACACGTTTGAACAAATAGCAAGGACAAATAGACCCTATTTGATTGCGATGACTGTAGCAGTCCAGGGCTGTGGCGGACCAAAGAAAAATAAAAGGAGCCGATCCATACTGGACTAGTATTCTAGTACCAGATCGCTTTGATCTTCCCATAAATATTTACCAATACGTGAGTGATGCTAGTTGAACTTAGTAAAGTCATTGACTAGACTTTGGGTACTGTGCTGCCGCCGCTGCAAACTAATACTCAATGAGGTTAGCAATACTTTTGGTCTAAGCACTTATGTCTGGAAAAGGTAATGAAAATCTCGCGGCCCACTAGAGGCCAAATTGAAAATAGTAAGAGAGACGAATCTTCCTGATATATGCTACAGCCGAACCAAGTTCGGGTCGTCGTACTGCTCCGCAGGGTGATCGTTCGCCGGCCAGACCGCGTCCTTCTTTTTTACTATTTGCGCCGATCTATGCACGAACCTAGCTTGCTGTTGCGTGCGAGCGCACCCGGCAGCCGGTCAGAATCTCCAATGACTGGAGACACATCCTCACAAGTTGCGCCTGTTGCTTGTCCGTCGTAGGAGACTTCGGACCCGATGTATAGCCCGGCATAAAATTTTCTTGACTCCGGTCTAGTTGTAGACAAAGTAGCAGAAGTAGCAGCCGTCCTTATAGTGCACGCGACAAAACTAGCACTAAGGCATTAATACTTGTTCACGTATGTGTTAAGAGGAATTAATGGCCTGACCATGGCAGCCTTGATACTTAAAAAATTAAAGGAAAAGGAGGGAATCTCCCTGGATGGTTGTTGCCGTGTAGGAGCGTCCTCGGCTCTACCAACTGGTACGGGCCTGTCCTTGGCCTATACGTCTCCAGACATATCATCGTATACGTCCGGCAAGGGCGGCTACTGGTCGATCTGTATGGACACGCCGCTTTTTCCTGATCTCCTAATCTCCAGCGAGGCAGTGCCGGCGCTGCATGACGCATGTCTGCCAGGCGGTGGCCTCAGTTCACCTAGTATACCCGGATCGCCCAACGCCGCACGAGATCAAAACTAGTATGTAAAAATAGAGCAATACTGCAGACAATAATTGCAAAAGAAAATCTGATGTAGGCGGAATAGATTGAATTGAAATCATAACACCTGATTTATGTCGTCGATCCGTGTCGACACCTAGGAGGCTCTCAATGAAAGCACCAATGTCGGTTCTATATCCGGCGTATCTCGCAGTAGGGGTCCTAAGCTAGGCGTCTTGGAGCGATGGTAACATGGACACGGGGTTTTACCCAGCTTTGGGCTCTCTTGATGAGATAATACCCTACATGCTGCTTTTGATTGTATTCATATGGGTGTAGTACATAGTACACGTATCTACCACGAGAGTGTAGTAATGAATATGAGATCGTCTATTGACTAGCCTGGCCACGGTTTATATATGCAGCGTAGGCCTAGGGTTTAGAGGAGTCCTTGTCTTGGGCGCCAAGTCTTGTAGAATCCTCCTTGTATGCGGCATGGGCTGTCCGAACTGGCCCAATAGTGAACCGCCATGGGGGTCCTCGGCCCGATCCAACTGATCGGGAGACGACGTGGTGAGTACCCCCTAGTCCAGGACACCGTCACGAGGCACCATACATTATGTGATAAACACATTATACATATCGGACATGTTTTAGATTATGAAGATCTAGCTGGAGCTTGAAATGTACTGTGATTTGAAATCAACATAAAGTGGATTCAAAAAATCGAGTTCGAGTTCATATAGTACACATAGTTCATATCTAACTCGAGAGTAATCATGTGGTGTGCTGTAAAGATAATACACAAACAATGGTTTAACTTGACAATAATGATGATTGTAGATCTTATTAAAATAGAGAAACAAATTCAAATGGTTTGACTTCACAACAATCATCATTGTAGAACTTATTCAAATAGACAAATGAATTCAAATTTAGTTCATATTGAAGCGGTAGTATATACGTTTGGAATGCACTAAAACGTTCATTTGAGTAGCAGGTTGCATGCATTATACACGTAACGAAATATTTTAATTGAATATAACATGAATTCAAAGTTTTGAATGACATTTGTAGTGCGAATTGATTTGGTACAGTACACGGGACTAGACTCTCTTGTGTGCTGTGAATTGATTTCTTTTTGTTTTTTCGTCGACAGAAGTGCGAATTGATTTGGTACAGTACACGTTGGGCTTGTCCGGAAATTTCAACCCGCGCCTTGTTACCCCGAAATATTTAAGATATATCTTTGTCTCGTTGTGCTCCGACAACTGCCTCCATCTCAACCCGCGCCTTCCTATTCCGAAATTACAATGCGCGCGAAAACTCCCACCTCCTGTGAAATCTCGGCACGCGAAATGCCTGTGATACCCCTGAACCGAAAGAATCGACTAGCTCAAATCGGTGGGGGTAATTTTGTAACTTACCCCACATTTCGGACAAGCGCGTCCCTAAGCCATGGTTCCCCACTCCCATCCCATCCGCCCACCCATTCGTACACCGAGGCTGTGAAAACCCGTGAAGCCCTACACCCTCCTCCGGCCGCCACCCAGCCGGAGCCTCTTCCCCGACGATGTCGTCCACAGCAACACCTTGACGTCCCTCATCCATCATACCAGATGAGGATCAGTCGTCGATCTCGTCGTCCCGCCGGTTCAGCCACCCCATCCCCCACCTCCAAGGAGCTGCCCCGACGTTCCCCTCGTCTTTCGCGCCACCTCCATTCCCACACCGCCGTCTTCACCTACACCACCGGAAGAGCATCATCATCACCGTTTCCACGGATGAAGCTGAGGCCTAATCGGCGCCACCAAAGAGATTCTACACTAATCGCCGCATTTTCTTCTTGATTCGATCTCACGGTGCTACCGGCGCTCGGTCCCGAGCCGACACGGCACGGCACCATCCACGGCGGCGTCGCCGGCCACTTCCTCCACGACGTTGCTCCCTCGGCAGCGACGTCCACATTAGTAGGAGTTGCTGCTGCTTTAGCTCTCGCTCGTGCTGTTGCTCTGCTCTTGCTCTCGGTCCCCTGCTTGGTCTGCTCTTGCTATTGCTCTTGCTCG
>NC_057811.1:387776726-387784089 GCF_018294505.1 Triticum aestivum | reverse complement strand
GCGGGCGGCAGGAGGCGGCTGTTTGGCCGGTGGTGGCTGGCGGCTCAGGGTAGCCTCACCTGATGCTGCTACACGACCAGCTGCCCCGGCTCTCGCACGCGCTGCTGCTGCTGCTACTGCTTTTTTGCTACTAGTGCGTTCAGTTTCGACAGAAAAATTCAGTTTCGATAGAAAAATTCAGTTTCGACAGTTAAGTTTAGTTTCGACAGTTAAATTCAGTTTCGACAGTTAAGTTCAGAGCTGAGCGGCTGATGTATTTTACATCTAGCTCTTTGTGGTTATGTATTTTACGTCATCTATTGGAGATGCTATTAGTATTCCACTCAGGTTAACATTGTCTCTTTTGTCCTGCTTCAGCCTCGGCGTCGTACAACTCACCGGAGCTGCTCCAACAACGAAACCCTCCATCATAGCGAAGCAGTACCCCGGGCTCCATCTCCAGACGCCTAAGATCTTCTTCCCCTCCTCCAACAACCAAGTCAGCCGGATCATCCTCACCGACCAACTCAATCACGCTGAGATCGACATGGCTTCGCCAAAGAGGTTGTACACTTGTTGCTTCTCCTTTTTACTCTACATGTTATATATATTGTCCACTGAGCACTTGCAGTAACGTGAAATACGATTAGTTTCTCCTACTATATGACAAGCAGTGAGGTACCAGTCAACTTAGCTATCCGTGATGGACTCTCTTGAACGCCATCATTTTTATCTCTGCGTGTTTGAGCTGTGCATTTGTCGATGGGCCTGAGAGTTGAGCTAGTACGGCAGTGGCCTGGGTCCAAAGTAGTAGAAGTAGGCAAGTAGCACAAAAACATTTTTTGAGTGTAGCTTTTCCTTGCTCAAGCCTGCCTACTAGAACCGCCAGTGCTTGAAAGGAAAAGTGAAGGAAAAACATAGGAATTGGAAAGTTTCCTATGGTACTACTATTCATGCATTTGGTTCAAAGGAATGGAGCAAAGGAAAACTGTAGGATTTGTTACTTTAGTGTCTCCTTGAAAGAAAAACCGTACGGATTTTAATTTCACTTGTCCTCCTTTTAAATTCCTATTCATGAAGGACTAGACTAAGAGATAGTAGCATAATAGCATTATAACCCTACATTTTCTTGTGGTTTGACTTAATGTCACCATGCTTCTTTGCATCCTGTGATCTTCCAATTCTTGTGAACCAAACACCCAGATTGTCAGAAATCCCGTGTTTTTAAATTCTCTGTTCTGCACATGCATTCCTATCCTATTACTGTGTATTTCCTATCCCTGCGTTGTTAGAATCCTCCAATTCAAACGAGCCCTTACAGAATTACTTCTCATACAGATAGTTGTCAAAGAAAACCTTGTGTGGTTTGTTCCGCTCCTGCTGTGCCGTCGTCCACCCACGTTCAGCTGCTCCAACGACAGAAGGGTCCAGCACAGCATGGATCCGGCCTCCAGACTGTCTTTCGCCGCCTCAGATCTTCTTCCCCGCCGCGGGCAACCATGACAACTGCATTACCATCATCAACCGAGCAGATGACCTCAAGGACTACGCGGGTCCGCAAGAGAGGTCGCACTCTTTCGTGTTTGCTTACGTTATGCATCACTTAATATTACATGCTACTTTATCGTCCTGTTCACCGATTAGACTCAGCTCCAAACTAATGGTCAAACTTGAGTTTTTAAATGGTTGCGGGGTACATATCGGGGCCGCAACCAATAGTATCTATATACTATCTAGTTAATCTCTGGTGTCTACTATGAGTTTCATGTTGGGTGTGAAACAAACAGTAAAGAAGCCATTATCTGTATTTTTTAACTTAAGCCATTATCTGCCTGCTATCATTGGTTTTGGGTCTATCCATAGGTTGCTACCATCACTCTGGATTTCTGCATGCACTCCTTACATAATCTCACTATGTTTTATTCCTATGCATGTGAGTTATTGTACACAATGGAACTGAACATGTAGAGCAAAAGAGACGAGCCTTGCGTGGCAATAAAATTTCATGCAGACGTCGCTCCATCGTAGGCGCAAAGGCAATCCCCCTCCACCCATTTCGGATTGTAATCGAGAGGAAGATATCTGTTCTGAGGGGGATTCGGAAGGAGAAGACCACTCCTATTTACCCCCTGAGGTCTTCGCTCTAACTTGGCTTGCTGATGTTGGTTATATCATGCAGATGGTGCCTTGTATTGCTTACTTTATACATCAAATATGTTAACTGCTTAGTTTAGACATGCTTTGTGTGAATGCCATATGTTTACTTTATTCATCGTTTATGTGAATTATGCAACGCCATCTTGTTTAGCCAGGCATCATATATGTGAATTTTGCAATGCCATCCTGCTTAGCCAGTCATCTTATATGTGAATTATATCAGGCCATCCTTTTTTTCGTTACGTATTACATTTGTCAAGAATGTTAGTACATTCAACTACTCTTCGTGTGCATCAGCCATTTGACACGGTGATGGAAAATTCTGGAGTGAAAACAAGGTCTTCAGAGCAGACTATGCAATCTGACGAAGTGCATATCTCGCTGGTTACGGATAGCTCCTCAGAGGAGGATTCAGAGATAGATGACCAGTCCTATTCCCCCCTCCTGAGGTGTATGCTCTAACTTGGCAGGGTTATGTTCCTCATATCGTGCGTATGGTGTCTTGCATTGCTATGTCATTTGATTAGTTTAGACATGCTTTGCGTGAATGCCACCTGTTTAGTGTCTAATTACCATATATGTGAATTATGCATTGCCATCTTGTTGCAAGACATTATATGTGTGAATTATGCAATGCTATCTTATTGCAAAAGCATTATATATGTGAATTATGCAATGCCATGCCGTTAAGCCAATCATCATGTATGTGAATTATATCGTGCTATCATTTTTTTGTATTACGTGTTCCATTTGTCGACAATGTTTGTATATTCAACTACTCTTCCTGTGCATCAGCCATTTGAAGCGGTGATGGAAGTATCTGGAGTGAAAACAAGGTATTTAGAGTAGACAATGCTACCTGCTGAACTAGACATCTTGCTGGATACAGAGAGCTCCTCATAGGAGGATTCAGAGACTGATGACCAGTCCTATTTCCCCCCTAAGGTCTATGCTCAGACTTGGCAGGGTTATATTACCCATGTCATGCATGTTGTCTTGCATTGCTTAGTTTTTACATCATATATGGATTGCCATCTGCTTACTTGCTTACTATATAAATCATATATTAGAATTATATCATGTCATCATGTTTACATACACAAAATCTATCTGAATTATGGCATGGCAACCCATTTAATAAAGACATCATATAATTATATCATCTCATCCTGTTTAGTGTTTACAGTCATCATATTTTGAATTATGTCATTCTATCTGGGAATTATATCATGCTATCATGTTTCCATAGGCGGCATGTATGTGAATTATGGCATGCCAACCTATTTAATAAACACATTATATAGTTATATCATGTCATCCTGTTTACATAGTCATCATATTTTGAACTATGTCTTTCCATATGTTTTAGTTAGCCATCATAATGTGAAATTGTGTCATGCTATCCTATTTAGTTAGCCATCATATATGTGAAACTGTGTCATGCTATCCTATTTGGTTAGACAACATAAATGTGAATTATTTCGTGCCCTCTTTTATTCCCCACTATCCATTGCACCTGTCTATCATACAATGTCTGTACATTCAATTACTTTTCTTGTTTACCAGCCATTTGAATTGGAGAGGATGATGGCAGTATCTAAGGGAGTAACAACACGGTCTTCAGAAAAGATAGTGCTACCAGTTGATGCAGATAGAACCACGGTTGTACTTGCCCAAGAACCAGCCCCACCACACATAACCCAGACTCTCGCAGACTATACCCCTACCCAGTTGGACAGAGAACCAGCTACACCCCTTCTAACCCCAGCAGATAGTCACCCAGTTCCAGTTGACACAGCACCGTCTCCACCATAGAGCACCCAAACACGAGCAGTTAGTAAGGGAACTGCAGTGCCCAAAGCACGAGGACCACTACTCCGAATCCCAACTCAACGCTTAAAGGAGAAGAAGAATTGTTCTCAGTTCAGGTTCTGTAGCTAGGGTTCATACTCCTTTGCTCTTGCATCACTGTATTTACTCAGACCCACTATTTCCAAATTTGAAGGATGGAATTGAAACTCCAATGGTGCAACAGGTATGTTTTAAACCTGTTTCTTTAACTGGTTTGCTGTTGCAACTTGCTCTATGTTGATTTTAGTTTCAATTGAATAAACAGTTATGTTCTCATGTCATGCACATTACAAGTGTTGTTATTGCTCTATAGTTTCCCACACTTATATTCTGTCTATTCTGCTTTGTCTTGAACAAATATTATTTGAACTGTGTCTCTATCTTGATTTGGCAACAAAAACTAGAATGATATAGACCATAAAGTGACCATGGTACATAGATATATGTTTGTTTCATGCTATTATCCTGTGCACTTTACTACTGAACCGATTTACCAAAATGAGTTTCATATACAACATGGTAAACCTGTGATGTGTCTGCTTGTTTCTCTTTTGGAATGAGGACAAAATATTGGAGAACAGTACCATGTTATGCAATGGTAAAGGAAGTAATGCAGATAAGGTTCACGATAGTGAGACATCCCTGTTGGTCTCCAAGAAAGCTGATAAAAACTACCTTGACGACAGTGAGAGAACCCAAAAGTCATGTCTTGATGTAGTGTTTGAGTTACTGGCCACTACTGCTGGCACAAGCTCTTCGAACTCGCTGCCTGAATCAGTTCGTCTTCTTAAGTCTCAACTTCAAGTTGATAGACATCGATCAGATGTGCTGCGACAGGAAGCTGAAGGACTGAGGAAGTCCCTACAGAATTCAGATGCATACTTTCTGGTGCAACAATAAGCGCTGGAGGATTTAAGCGCCAAACGAGAGAAAGTTAATAAGCTTGCTAAGCATCTTGCCAGCATTATGGGTACCCAGGATATTGTTTCTTGAGATCTTCTGAAGTGGTTTTAGTTCTGGACTTGTTTTGCTGCGGCGTTTATTTGCACTGGTGGCCAAATTTGACAACCAGTGTATATGATATGCTGCTTTGTTCCCTATATTTGCACTGGTGGTGAACTTTGATGCCCAGTGGATGTAATATGTGTAATAGCCATTATAGCCTAGCGTAAGTTGCTTGCTTATTTATTTCCTTGTTGTCTTGTTTTATATATTTGCTTGTAGTCAGTGCTGTTCTTTTTCCGCAGTTTGCTAGTGACCGCAATAACCTATTTTTTAAAACTAGGCCACAATAACCATGGGCTACATATTTACTGTAGTTACCGTGGGCCTCCTACGGGCCGTAGAAACAATGGGCCTTCTTAGGGCCATAGAAAGAATGGGCCTTGTACGGGCCATAGCATCAATGGGCCTTGTACGGGCCATAGCATCAATGGGCCTTGTACGGGCCATAGCATCAATGGGCCTTCTATGTGCCGTATGATCGATAGGCCAACATGGGCCAATAACACACCGCATTATGGGCCGTAAACGGGCTAGATTTGGAATCGTCCGTTCAAGGGCCGACAATAACAGGCCATCATTAATCAGCCGTATTTGATGACGTTATGAAAACGGCCCAATGGAGTAATGGGCCGCAAACAGGCCGATTGTAACCGCGGGCTGAATTTGGCCCACAGGCAGAAAAGGCCAATGACGGGCCGTAAGTAACCGAATGGTGGAAATGAGCCCAAGAATAAATGGGCCCTGAGAAGGCCGAAAGATAACACGGGTTGGAAACGGCCCAATGGAATAATGGGCCGTTAATGGGTATAAAAGGGTACACTGTTCATTGTGGGCCAGATTCACCACGGGCCGTTAATGGGCCAAGAGTTACAAATGGTCTCGTATGGGCCGAAAGACATCATGGGCCATACATGGGCCAGAAGTTACAATGGGCTGGAATCATATTGGAAGGCCCAGATGAAGCTACTAGGCTTAATTCGGATAGGCCGTCATGGGCCGTGAGTTAGCGGGCCGTAAATGGGCTATATACGAACAAGCCGTTAACAGGCTTTTCGTGGGCCGGCCCGTTACATTTTGACCAAGTCAAACGGGCCGCCCTTTTCACCGGAATGGGCCTCTGTTGGGCTGTGCCATGTGTCGAGGTATCATAGGCGCCTCCTGTCCAATGAATGGATGACATCTGTCCCAACGGTGAGCCAACACGTGTTTCCTCCGGCCAATGAGAATTTTACACGTGGAAAATCCTCATTGGTCCGGGCTATTAGCGGGTTATCGGATCCAAAACCGGACCCGATAGCTTAACGGCGTTTCGTTACGGTGGATGCCGCGTGTCGGTCACCCTTGACGAAAGCACTTCCATGACGCGCGATTTATCATCATGGAAGTGGACACTTCTGTGATGATAATTTTGGTAATGTCATGGAACACTTCTACGACAGCACATGTATGACTATCTTGATTCTGTCATAAATTTGTCATGGATGTACATGCATGACAGAAAACGTGACCTACTCAAGGTAGTCAGAATCCTGACCCGACCGCTAGAATCCTACGACTTCATGACCCTACGGAAGCATGTCGATCCAAATCCCAGTATGAATCCGGATCAGGTAGAATCCATGTTGAGTCACGATCCAAATCATAGAATCCTATGCAAAACTATACAATCCCGACTATGCTATGGACTATGTCCGATTCTACTAATTTATCTAAGCCGTTTGTTTAGTTGTAGCAGAATAGTATGCCATCATCCAAACCCCTTTTCATATACCTCATGGACCTTTATTCCCCTCCCAAGCCCAAACACTCAGTCGTCGACACCTTTGATCTAGCTCACAGAAACCCTAGATCGAAATTGAGGATCAGGTTTGTTGACAGATGCAATTGGCGTGAAAAGGAGGATGCTTCAAGATTGATCAGAGAAGGAGAGCAAGACCCTTCAAGGTTTAGCACTACAGATCAGATAGATAAGTGATCGACTATTCACGCACTCTAGAAAGAACCTATGTAAATTTCGTGCATTGAAGGTTTAAATGTTCTATATATTTCCCTCTCATATATGTTCCATACATGCAAGCTAGATGGTAGGTTAGCCATCAAAAGAAGTGGAATACAATTAGCATTGATGTGTACGTCCTTTGCTCCATATTTAGTATCAAAACTCTATAGAACCCATATAAATTTCTTGTGTGCATACAAAACATCTTATTTGAGTAAATCTAGTAGAATCCTCGATTCCACAACTCGATCTTACGACTTGATTCTGTCTGAGGAAAATCGATCCGACTCTGAGTCCCGACTCTGACTACCTTGGACCTACTGTGACAAACACGTATCATCACGGAAGTGTCTTTTTTTGTAGTGGGCGAGG
>NC_057811.1:387728540-387776435 GCF_018294505.1 Triticum aestivum | reverse complement strand
CTACTTCGCACTTTGCTAGGTGAACCTCGGTTGGGGGGAGGGGGCACGCATTCATAGCTTAGAATTCCCTTCGTGCCGACACGAGGGGGGCAAGCAATACCGTGCGCTTTGCGAGGGAGGTGCCACATCGAAGTTGCATTTGGTATTTGCAAATGAAACCACCCTTTTGATACATAAATTTGGTCCACATGCAAGTGTGTTCGTGTTCTGACCCTCTCCCGCGTCATTTTTCACCAAATTTATGAACATTAGACAAGTCGGATGACGCAACAGACACGGTTCACTCAAACTAACCGTGTGCCACGCCGATGCACCTGTCACACACACATCCGCATAGTACATTGGGCTCCACGAGGCTCCCCCTCTCAAAAATATCTGCCCGCCTCGAGGGTTTTTTAGTTTCATAACACACGGTTGTTTTCTCGGGACCGTGTGCCATGTTTATTGTTCGCAATCCCGCCTGCATCCCTATAAAATATCTACCCGCCTCGAGGGTTTTTCTGTTTCATAACACACGGTTGTTATCTCCAGACCGTGTGCGATGTTTGTTGTTCCCAATCCCGCCTGCATCCCTAGAAAATATCTGCCCGCCTCGAGGGTTTTCTGTTTCATAACACACAGTTGTTATCTCCGGACCGTGTGCGATGCACTATCATCAAAATTTACAATAGCCCGACATTTCACTCCCGCGTAGTAAAATTTCAGTACCCGCGTCATTTCCTCAAACACCCCGCGCCCCCTCCACACACGCACACACCAAAACCTCCTTGGGCGTGCACACACACACACCCCTCCCTCGCTCGAAACCCTAGCAAGGTCCCCGCCGCCGCAAGGCCTCCATTCTTAACATCTTCCGGTTTGCCCGTGCAGCTTACCCACCGATCTCCACACCCAGACCGCCCTAAGTTTTTTAGATGACGCCTACCAAATGCCCCCTTTCACACAGATCCCCATCCCCCACTCTAGAGCGTTGTAGCCTAAGCCCGGCTACGCTTCCCGTGGAGCTCGAGGAGCGACTGGCCCAAAGAGGTGTATAGCGGTCTCTTCACCCGACATCAGGGAGGGCACCCTACAGCCGTGCTCTTCCAAGGGGAAGGAGCCCATCTGCGACAACATGGAGCGCATCCAGGGTCTGTGCACTTCCCACGAGAACGAGCCCATCTGTAACAAGTGAGGAAACCCATGATTTGTTTTTCCGTGACTCTTCATAGGGGGGAACCCATGATTTGTTTTGTCGAGTCCCTTTTGTAGTGTAGTGAGAATATGTCCAGTTTTAATTAGTATATCTGGTTGTTTGCAGTATGCCTTGTTTATTTCAGTTGTTCACAATGTGATGCTCTATATGTGCAATTATTTACTGTGCAGTACATTTCATCAATCCAGTTTTAAACATACCAATAGGAATGCATATATTTGCTTGCTATTAAGCCTGTTATAGCTAACATATGCCTCTTTTAAAGTTTTTTGATTGTTCGGTTGTTTGTAGTTAGCATATGTTCAGTTTCAAATGCTATCTTTGGTTGTTCGTAGTATGCCTTGTTTATTCTAGTTATTCACAACGTGATGTTCTATATGTGCAAGTATGAACTGTGCAGTTCAATTTCATCAGTACCAGTTTCAACAATACCACTATGAATGACTACATTTGGTTGCTGCATCTTGTAGTTAACACACCTTTCCATTTTTATTTAATCATAACCAGTGTACTTAGACCGGCACAATACCAGTTTGAATGACTATGTTTGCTTGTTGTTAAATGTTAGGCTTGTTGCAGTTAGCACACCTTTCCACTTGTTTTGCTTTACTAGTGTGCTTAAAGCTGCACACCGAAGCTATCTTTTGGAGATTATTTTGTCTGCCATGTATAATTTTGGTTGATGTTTAGCCTGTTGTGCTTAACATGCTTCTCGATGTACCTAGACAGGACAATTTTGGGAACGACTGCCGTTTTCCATCGAGGTTAGTTTCATCCCATGGCTTATATCTGCTCACTGTTCAGGATATCGGTAGCTGGTACCATATAGGCCGGCGGCTGATAAGGGACTAATTGGTGAATCGGACTTTTAACTGAATATATCTGCAACCCATTTTTCGTTAGGTTAACTAGGGCCATATGTAATATACCTGAGGCCACATAGCAACATGCACTATACTTAATGTCTAAATATGCAATCCTAGGCTACATAGCAACAAGGAAGAGTGTTACATTAATGTTCTAATGATGTCTAGATATACGTAGAAGAGCAGCAGCAGTAACAGCAACAACACAACCCTGCTTTGATACTCAACTTAGCTAGAGGTTAGAGTTAGTTTCTAGCTCATCACTAACCCTGAACTAACTCCATCCAAAGAGTTGTTTGGATGGCAGGGTTAGATTGACAATAAATGCACTAGGAGAACTAGCTCCAATTAGCACCTCTTGGGTTGGATAGTTTTTTTGGGTTGGTTATAGATGCAACTAGCTCAAACTAGCCCTCATGTTTAGATATACTTTAGGGCTATTTGAGCCCGAACTAGCTCAAACTAATTGTAACCCATGGATACAGCAGCAGTTAATCAGCCGATAATTTGTAAGAATGAACTAAACTCCTTCCGGCCCACAATATAAGATGTTAATTCATCTAATATGTGAGTATATTGGATGTTATAAGATACTCCCTCCGTTCCTAAATATTTGTCTTTTTAGAGATTTCAAATGGACTACCACATACGAATGTATATAGACATATTATAAAAGAGTGTTGTACTATATCATTGTGCAATTGCTGTTTAGCTTCTAATAATAACTTGGTGCTTTTAGGTACATATGTCATTGGTAAAGATCCGCGTTTCGACCCTTTCTGCGTATGGGGCAATGAGATATCGATGAACCAACATCAAGTGAGGAAGCTGATAAAGATTGTTAGTAAAATGGGTCCAAAGATGGAAATTAAACTATTTGTTTACACTTTATCCAAGACAACAACGAACTGCAGGATGGTAAGTAAGAACTCTGCAACCTTCTTTTTACTGCCCATAATGAGTTGTGTTAGATGACAATGTCTGAATCTTTTTCCTTTGAAGTGGTTGCCAAAGCAGTTTACACAAGATTACCTCTCAAACTACATGATTGGTGGGCATGCAAAGGTTAAAGTATTTGTCGGAGTAAATAGCCACGGGTAGCCTAACCGACTGCCCCTGGCTATTCCGAAAATTATCAGGCCATTTGGGCCTTCAAGCATTTCAAGCATTGGGCCGCCTTCCCCGACCGGCTACCTCTGAAGCCGACTCTCAGAAGGCGACCCAGCCTCAGCAACCTCCCCCCAAGATAACCGCGGGATGGCCGACTCCAGGAAGCCGGCCATAGAGGATGCCGACTCCCCAGAGCCGGCCACGAAGAGCGCCGACTCCAAGAAGCCGGCCAAGACCGCACCCACCAAAACTACACCCACATAACGGTGACAAGACGGGGTGTGGCCACAGTGCGGCCCACTACCCCCAAAGCCCGAGGCAGGCATGGCCACAGGACGCCGTACGGGACGGCCATCTCCCGTCCGGCTCGGCACTGTAGCCATGCTGGCCTCAACGTCACCCACGACAGACGCCAGTACGGCCCACGGGCGGCGGGCCCCTTCAGCCATAGAGAGGCGCGAAGGCGGTCCGGCCTCCCCCAGTCGGCCAAGGGCGTAGCCGGCCCCCAGAAGCCGGCTACCCCCTCCCTCGAAGCATGTGCCACATTAAGGAGACAAGAGGAGGTAAGGCTATAGTGAGAGCCCTCGAGGCGGCCCACTGTAGCCACGCTTACCTCGACGGAGCCCTCGTCATCAGGGGCGAGGCTACAGTAAGCAGACACCGACAAGACCCTAGGCGTGGGGCCGGCCTGTCGACCAAGAGGCCGGCAGCCGGCGGGACCCACCAGTCGGCAGGCCCCAACGGCCGGCGGAGAAGCCGGCGAGCGTAGACACTGACGGCTGGGACCAGCGCCCAGCCGGATTACAATTGTGCCCCCGGGGGGTAGGCCTATATAAACCCCCCGTGGCACCCATGCAAAGGGTTGGCTTCTTAGAGTTACACACACACACCATAGAGAGAGGGAAGCAAGAGCTAGCCTTGTTCTTCTTCTCCCTTGAACCCAACAGCTCTAGGAGCATTTGTAGCTACTCTTTTTGATCTAGTGATCATGCGGAGACCCCGCAGAGTAGGACTAGGGGTGTTATCTCCTCGGAGAGCCCCGAACCTGGGTAAGATTCGCCGGCGAGCATGTCTTCGCCTCATCCCGTTTCCAGGCACCGGCGACGTCTTACTGGCACCCACCATGATAAGCCACCCGTTGGCATATGTCGCACCTACCACCCGACATTTGGCGCCCACCATGGGGCCAGGTGCACCGTCGTCTGGAGACCTGTTCTGGACGGGAACCCTCTTCCTCCCCCGCGAGCGCAGCCAGCCTGCTGCGCCCGATGGCGCTTGCCTCGACGCGCTGCAAGGCGTCGACGACGCCTGCGCAGCGAGCTGTCTCGCCGATCTGCTTGGCGAGACTCGCATCTCCGATGAGCCCGCGTCCGACGCGGGCACGGACTACCCAGAGAGCCGCCTCGTCAGCCTCCTTGACCAGCTTCACGTCTCCAGCGAGCCTGCTGCAGACTTGGAGTCGGTCGGCTCCACCGACCCGATGCTCGTCGACTCCGACACGGCATCGCTCGACGCCTACCCCTCCGACGTGGTGGTCTTTGACGATCCTCTCCCTCGAACTGACAGTGGCAGCAGTGCTGTCACCGAAGTCTTGGTCATCAGCCACGTCGCCAACTCAGGCGAGAATGCCCACGACGCCCTGCAAGCGGCGATGCACGACCTCTCCGTCCCCATCCCGGCCGACGCCGACGCCGAGACCCTGGAGGCACGCCGCCTCGCCCTCATCGCGGAAGGCCAGAAAATAGCCTCCATGAGACGCCTCATCGAGGCCCACCAGCGCGAAGTCGACCGCGCTGCCTTCGGTACGCCGCCGCCTAGCGGACCGAGCCGAGCCGGCTTCGTCCAGAAGTGCGGCGCGGCTATTGCCAGCATGCTGGGGGCAGATCGCCCCATCTATGCCACCCCGCTCGAAAATCTGCGAGCCGCTCAGGCGGCCCCTGAAGAGCTAAATGGGCTGGGAGCCGATGAGCTCCCCTACATGACAAGACAGATCCAGCAACTGATCGACGCGGCTGCAGAACGGCATGAAGCCGGCGCCCGCGCCGATAGTCACCCCCCGCGCCGGGAGCACACCGCGACGTCCTGCTCGCCGACTGCGAGCGGCGCCCGCCAGAAGAAAGACAAGGAGCCGGCTGCTAGCCGCAGCCGGACTCGCATCACCATCGAGCGCGACGCGGAAGGCCGCCCTCGAGCGGTGGAGCGCCAAGGAAATCTGCCTCCTCCCCCGCCTCGAAGAGAAAGACGTCTCACCCCGCTGCCCGTCACGCACCCGACTCTTGGTGACCGACTAGGCCGCCGAGAAGGAGTCGGCGAGAACGACGCCGGCCACCGGATCGACCGCCTTGCTCGATCCCTGGCGTTAGAAGAAGAAGACGATGTCGGCCTGCCATGCTTTGGCCCCCGCATCCGCGACGAGCCCTTCCCCAAAGGGTTCTCGCTCCCAAGAGACACGCCCAAGTACAACGGCTCAGTGAAGCCGGAAGATTTGGCTCATCGACTACTCCACTGCTGTCAGCATAGCCAATGGCAATCGGCGCGTAGCCGTGAAGTACGCCCCCCTCATGCTGCAAGGCACGGCGCGCACCTGGCTCAACAGCCTCAAGCCCTACAGCATCAACAGCTGGCTAGACTTCACGGAAGTCTCCGTCCGCAACTTCACCAGCACATACAAGCGGCCTCCCAAGCCTCGCCAGCTTTTCCTATGCGTCCAAGGACCCAACGAGTCGACCCGCGACTACCTCACGCGGTGGGCCGAGCTCCGCAACTCCTGCGAGGGGGTGCATGAGGTTCAGGCCATCGAGTACTTCACCGCCGGGTGCCGAGAGGGCACCCTCCTCAAGCACCGACTCCTCTACGACGAGCCGGCTACCCTCGACGAACTGCTGATCATCGCGGACAAGTACGCCATGGCCGACTCCTCGATGAAGACCGAGCTTCGAGTAGATGCCTCTGGGAAGGTGATTGCTCCGGCTCCCAAGACGCCTGCTGGCGACTCCAATCGGCGCCCCTACCAGAACGATCACAAACGCAAGGCCCCCATGCCGACTTCCACCAGTCGGCAGGTGGCCACAGTTGAAGATGAGCAGCCCGAAGAGCGGCCCACTCCCAAGAAGAAGGGTGGCAAGCCGGCTTGGCAGCCGGCTTTCTCTTACGAGCAGACTCTCGACGCCCCTTGCAAGTTCCACAGCGGCGCGAAGCCGTCCAACCACACGACCCGAAAATGCCACTGGCTCACGCGAATCTCCAAGGGCGAAGGGTTGGTGCCGCCTCCGCCTCCCGGCCCGCCGCCTCCAGCCCCCCAGCAGCCGGCGGCTCGGCCGGCAGTCGGAGCCATTCAAGATGAATTCCCTGAAGAGCAGGCCGCCTACGTTGTCTTCACGAGCCAAGCCGACGACAAGCGCAGTCGGCGCCGTCAGCATCAAGAGGTCAACGCAGTCGCCTCTAGCGCCCCCGAGTTCATGCACTGGTCAGAGAAGCCAATCAGCTGGAGCCAGGCCGACCACCCAGAGGTGATGCCATCCCCTGGCTCCTATGCACTGGTCCTAGATGTCACCCTCGCGACGGAGAGGCGAGCTGCCCGATTCTCCCGCGTCCTGATAGATGGCGGAAGCAGTATCAATATACTGTACCACGATACCATGGAGAAGCTAAACATCAAGGCGAAGCAGCTTATGCCAAGCCGAACCGTGTTCCATGGTATCGTCCCCGGCTTGTCTTGCTCCCCGATCGGCAAAATTAAGATGGATGTTCTCTTCGGAGACAAAGAT
Organism: Triticum aestivum; assembly: GCF_018294505.1. Classification (NCBI taxonomy): domain Eukaryota; kingdom Viridiplantae; phylum Streptophyta; class Magnoliopsida; order Poales; family Poaceae; genus Triticum; species Triticum aestivum. The sequence goes on along the minus strand of NC_057811.1, from coordinate 387,769,497 downwards.
CATTTTCGCCGAGAAGCAATCTGGTTTGAAGTAGTGGATCTGGAGAGCCCCTACCATGCTTTGCCATGCCGACCTGCTCTGGCCAAGTTCATGGCTGTGCCCCACTACGCCTACCTGAAGATGAAGATGCCGAGCTCGAAGGGGATCATCACGGTAGCCGGCGATTACAAGAAGTCCATCGAGTGCGCCATGGCCAGTAGCCGGCTGGCCGAGTCCCTCGTGGTGGCAGAAGAAAAGAAGATGCTGGAGCGGGTTGTGGCCATGGCCAGCAAGCAGCCGGCCCTGTCCCCCAACCCCAAAGATTGTTATGCGCAGGGCTCCTTCCAGCCTGCCAAAGAGACGAAGAAGATACCTCTGGACCTGGAGAACCCAGAGAGGTTTGCCGTCATTGGGGCAAACTTGGACAGTAAATAGGAAGGCGAGCTCGTCGACTTCCTCCGTGAGAATCGAGACATTTTTGCATGGTCCCCAAAGGACATGCCGGGTGTCCCGAAGGATTTCGCCGAGCACAAATTACATGTCCGAGCTGACGCGAAGCCGGTCAAGCAGCCCCTCCGCCGACTATCAGAAGAGAAGCGAAGAATCGTAGGAGAAGAGATAGCCCGGCTCCTTGCCGCTGGCTTTATTATGGAAGTGTTTTTTCCAGAATGGCTTGCCAACCCAGTTCTGGTACTGAAGAAGAATAACAAGTGGCGTATGTGTATAGACTACACCAGCCTGAACAAGGCCTGCCCCAAGGATCCGTTTGCTTTGCCACGGATTGACCAAGTAATAGACTCCACAGCCGGATGCGAGCTGTTGAGGTTTTTGGATGCCTACTCAGGGTACCATCAGATCAAGTTGGACCCAGCAGACCGCCTGAAGACTGCCTTCATCACACCATTTGGAGCTTTCTGTTAGCTGACTATGACATTCGGCTTGAGGAATGCCGGTGCCACTTTTCAGCGTTGCATGCAGAAATGCCTCCTGAAGCAACTCGGCAGAAATGCCCACGTCTATGTAGACGACATTGTGGTGAAGACAGAGAAGCGCGGCACCTTGCTGGAAGATCTCAAAGAAACATTCGCCAACTTGCGCCGATTCCAAATCAAGCTCAACCCCGAGAAGTGCGTGTTCGGAGTACCGGCCGGCCAGCTGCTAGGCTTCCTGGTCTCCGAACGCGGCATCGAGTGCAACCCTGTGAAGATCAAGGCCATCGAGAGGATGGAGATTCCCACCAAATTGCGGGATGTGCAGAAGTTCACCGGGTGCCCGGCCTCCCTAAACCGCTTTATCAGCCGACTAGGAGAGAAGGCTCTCCCCTTGTACCGACTCATGAAGAAGTCCACTCACTTCGAGTGGAATGACCAAGCCGACCAAGCCTTCCATGAGTTGAAGAAGATGCTGACCACTCCGCCTGTCCTGGCAGCGCCGACTGAGAAGGAGCCCATGCTCCTCTACATTGCCGCGACTAGCCGAGTAGTCAGTACAGTTGTTGTGGTCCAGCGCCCGGAAGAAGGCCGAGCCCAGCTAGTCCAGAGGCCGGTGTACTACCTAAGCGAAGTGCTATCCAGCTCAAAGCAGAACTACCCGCACTACCAGAAGATGTGCTATGGAGTGTACTTCGCCGTGAAGAAACTGAAGCCCTACTTCCAAGAGCATCCCATCACGGTCGTGTGCACCGCCCCGCTCGCCGAGATCATAGGCAGCCGGGATGCATCCGGCCGGGTGGCTAAGTGGGCCATTGCATTGGCACCATACACGATCTTCTACCAACCCCGCACCGCCATCAAGTCCCAAGCACTGGCCGACTTCCTCGTCGACTGGGCCTAGACCCAGTACCTACCGCCGGCTCCCGATTCTACCCATTGGCGGATGCACTTCGACGGGTCCAAGATGCGCACCGGCTTGGGAGCCGGCATCGTCCTCACCTCTCCCAAAGGCGACAAGCTCAAATACACGCTGCAGATCCACTTCGCCGCCTCCAACAACGTGGCCGAGTACGAGGCGCTCGTACATGGGCTCCGGCTAGCCAAAGAGCTCGGCATACGCCGGATCCTGTGTTACGGCGACTCAGACTTGGTGGTCCAGCAGTCGTCTGGCGACTGGGACGCCAAGGACGCGAACATGGAGAGCTATCAATTCCTCGTCCAACAAATCAGCGGGTACTTCGAAGGGTGCGAGTTCCTTCACGTGCCAGGGGCTGACAACGACCAAGCAGATGCCCTAGCACGGATCGGCTCCACCCGACAAGCCATACCGACTGGCGTCTCCCTCCAGCGCCTCCTCAAGCCGTCCATCAAGCCGTCTCCAGAGTCGGACTCTATCTTCGTACCGCCTGTGCCAGATGCAGCCGGATCCGACTGGAGGAACCCCGCAGGCGGCACGGGGACTTCGACAACTGGCCCGGGGACTGCCGTAGTCGCACCCGGCCCGGGGACTTCTGAACCCGGCCCGGGGACTGCAGCAGTCGGCCTAGGGACTGCAACGACACAAGAAGCGGTGGCCGACTCCAATTCCACACCACCCAACCCACCCACCCGAGTCATGGTGGCTACACTAACAGAAGAAGAAGTCACAGCTCCATCATGGGCCCAGCCCATCCTCAAGTTCCTAGTCAGCAGAGAGTTGCCGGCTGATGAGATCTCAGCAAGACTAGTGCAACGACGAGCCGGGCATATGCAATAATCAATAGAGAGCTTGTGAAGCGCAGCGTCACTGGAGTCTTCCAGCGTTGTGTCGAGCCAGAAAAAGGAGTGGCAATCCTCAAGGATATCCACCAAGGCGAATGCAGCCACCACGCAGCCTCAAGATCACTTGTGGCCAAGGCTTTCCGCCATGGTTTCTTTTGGTCGACTGCCTTGGAAGATGCCAAAGAGATAGTCAAGAGCTGCAGAGGATGCCAAGTCTTCAGTTCCAAGCAACACCTGCCGGCTTCTGCACTCAAGACCATTCCCCTTACCTGGCCCTTTGCCGTCTGGGGACTGGACATGGTGGGCCCTTTCAAGACAGCCCGCGGCGGCTTGACACATCTGCTTGTCGCCGTGGACAAGTTCACCAAGTGGATCGAAGCGAAGCCGATCAAGAAGCTGAACGGGCCGACTGCCGTAACATTCATCACCGACATCACTACTCGGTACGGCATACCGCACATCATCATCACCGACAACGGCACAAACTTTGCCAAAGGAGCACTGGCACGTTTCCGCGCGACGCAGGGCATCCGACTGGACTTAGCGTCCGTTGCCCACCCGCAGTCAAACGGCCAGGTCGAGCGAGCAAATGGACTCATCCTCTCCGGCATCAAGCCCCGACTGGTTGTACCACTGGAGCGATCGGCCGTCTGCTGGCTTGATGAGCTGCTGGCTGTCCTCTGGAGTCTGCGCACTACACCCAACAACTCAACCGGCTTCACTCCGTTCTTCATTGTATATGGTGCCGAGGCTGTCATCCCAACCGACATCGAGTTCGACTTGCCTCGGGTCACCATGTACACGGAGGCGGAGGCCAAGGAAGCAAGATAAGACGGCGTCGACCTACTAGAAGAAGGCCGGCTGTTAGCACTCAGCCGGTCCGCCATCTACCAGCAAGGGCTGCGCCGCTACCACAACCGCAAGGTCAAGCCAAGATCCTTCCAAGAGGGCGACCTTGTGCTCCGGCTAATCCAGCGAACAGCCGGCCAGCACAAGCTCTCGGCCCCTTGGGAAGGTCCCTTCGTCATCAGCAAAGCACTAGGCAACGGCTCCTACTACTTGATCGACGCGCAAAAACCAAGAGCACGCAAGAGAGATGACTCCGGCAAGGAGTCGGAGCGACCATGGAACGCGAACCTCCTAAGAAGATTTTACAGTTGAAAGCAGTATGTATCATGCTACCCTTTTGTATTAAGTACGAACCAACAGGCCCCCCGAACAGTACTCGGGGACTGCCTTCTTTTATCTATGAATGATGAGTGTCATATCCATGAATGTATTATTACATTTGATTTCTTGTCTGGCACCGGGTTCGACTAGTCGGCCTGGGGACTGGCCGCCTTGAGCTATATTAAAAGTTCTACCTGAAGTCAGACAAGTAGTGTGCCGGCTCCCGAGTCCTCTCTTGTTGAAAGTCGCAGCTCGAAGAACCGACTGTCCGACTAGCAAGAGACAAGGCAGAAAGGATGCCCACACGAAAAACGGCTAAGGACTAACGAACTTATATAGCAAAAAGATGGCCTCCAACCACGCTTGCCGGCTGTCAGAACAGCCGGCTGGCCGGCTTCCTAAACACTTAGCTCTAATCCAACAAAGCTAGAGTACTTGCCCTCCCAACTGGCCAAGCACTTTTCCAGCCACAGATTGCAGAGCAACTGTCTGACTAGGGAGGCGGCAACCAAGGGAGGGCGGCAAAGGAAACAGCAGAAGGATGAAAAGCAAAGTACGAGGAAAAGCCAAACGCATGCATAAGTCGTATATACATATAAAGCCCCCAACAGGCCGGCAATAGACATAAGTTCGAATACACCCCTAGTGGGTGGAATTGTGCAGACTTAACAGAATATTGTTCCAAAAGTGACAAGACAGGAAAATAAAAGATAGCAGACTAGACTAAGGCGCGGTGCGGGAGCCAGGCTGGTCGGTGGAGATGGCGTCGCCAGCTGAAGGAGTGGCCGACTGGCGGGTCTCGGCTTGGTCACCACCGGTGGCAGGCGACGCACCCACGCGTGACGTGGTGCTGGAGGCGCGGTCAGGCTGAGGCTGGTCGGCCGCTCCACCATCCGGCTTGGCGTCTTCACCCTCCTCCTCCTCCTCCTCCTCGCCCTCGTCGCTGGAGTCGATCTCCTCCGCCGAGTCTTCACCGTCTGCCGGGTTCAGCCCGAACCACTCCTCCGGCTGGGCGACACCGTTGTCATCTACCTCAGGGGCGAAGACTCTGGTGTCGGTGTAGTCGGCGATCGCCGAAGCCCGCCGGATGATAGCCGGCCGCGCTGGCTCCAGCTCCGTGTCGGCTTGCTGCCGCCAGGTAGCCAGCTGGTCCAGACTCAGGCCGGGGTACTAGGCCTTGACGAACTCTAGCGCCCGCCTGGCGCCGGACCGAGCCGCCGAGGCCTTCCAGGCTTCGAAGCGACCGACCGCCACCTCCAGCCAGTCGGCAGTCCGACTGGGGGTGCGGGGAACCACTTCACCGGGCCAGAGGGCGGCCAATACTTGCACCCCGGCACGCTGAAGCCGGCGGAGCAGTCGGTGAGCCGGCTGGAGACGGGCCTGGATTGCCAAGAGCTGCTCCTCCAGCGAACGACCAGCGCTTGGTGCAATCTCGAAGCCAGCCTGCCTTCGCGCTTGGCGGCGGGCCTCGATGATCTGGTTGGCGGCGGTAGAGTAGCCAGGGAAGTATTCTGTGCAAGAAAGAAAGAGAAAGAAGAGAAAACACCAAGTCAGAAAACGAGCCAAAAGCGGCAGACGGCAAGAGAGGACGAAGAAGTAGGCGGCTTACCGTCAACCAGATCTTCGATCTGGCCATAGCCATTGACCAGAGTCTGCCGTGCTTCAGCCCAGCCAGCCGCTTCTGTCTTGTACTCGGCCTGGAGGGCGGCTTCGCGGTCCTGCACCGCCTTCAGAGCCGCATTGTGGCCCTCCTCCTGGTCGGCCAACCTCTTGGCCAGGCGGTCACGTTCCTGCACCAAGGCGGCGAACTCGGCCTCCTTGGCACGAAGGGCAGTCTGAGACTCTCCCAGCTGTGCCCTCAGACTGGCGTTGGCCGCTGCAGGGACGACAAAAAAAGAAGAAACAATAAGAGGAAGTCGTCCAGGAAGATCCAACCCGACTGCTCAGCAGTGGGCCCGAATCTCGGGGACTACACCCAGTGGGTGCGCTGACGCGCCCCCACGTGAGATAAAGAACAAAGCACTTACCCCGGCTCTTAGTTAGGTCGGCGGTCTTCTGGGTCAGCTCCCGAGCCTGGGAGTTGAAGGCAGCCGCACGAAGATTGTGTTAGTCCTGCAAGACAGACAGAAGATCGAAGTAAGAACAAGAATAGCAAAATCAAATCCACTAAGAAGTTCCAAGCCGCCTGCTCAGCAGCCGACTCGGAACTCGGGGACTACACCCAGTGGGTGCGCTGACGCGCCCCCACGGAAGAAACCAAGATCAAGAAGAAGCAAGATAAGAAGACTAACCCGGATGGCCGCCCGCGTCACAAGGAATTCGTCGGTGTATTGCCTCAGCGCCGTAGCCTGGGCCTGGAGCCGGGTCCGGACGTCCTGCGCGGCCACGTTCATCACGGCCGTCCCTCCGCCCGACGTCCACCCCGAGGTGGCGCTGGCCACCTCCACATCCTGGGCCGACGAGCAGGAGCCCGCGGCCTGCTGCGGCTCCGACGCAGCCTTCTGCGGCTCTGACGCAGCCTTCCCCGCGCGCCGGCTCGGCGGCATCCGGACCGCCAGCTCAGTCCTCGCGGCCGGCTCGCCCCCCGCCGACTGCGCAGGCGGTAGATCAGGCCGGCCGCCTTGAGCCGCCCCAGTCGGCGGGGTCGGCACCGGCGCCCTCTCCAGGATGACGACGTCGTCATCCCTCTCCAGCCCCGGCTGGTCACCGCCGGATTCTTCTGGCGGGGGCTCCGGGGCCCCGGGCGCTGCGACGCGCAGTGGGGTGACCAACAAGGCCCCCTCCGCCATCACCGCAGCTGCAGCCTCCGCTTGGACCTTGGCTGCGGCGTCGGCGCGCGCCTTCGCCGCCGCCTCCTCCTGCGCCGCCTGGGCGGCAGCCGCCTTCCGCGCCTCCGCCTCCCGCTCCTCCCACACCTCCCGCGCGTTCCGCTCCGTCGCCGCCTGAAGGTCGGCACGGGGGTCCACACGGCGAGTGGTGCTCCCAGATCCCCTCGGGGACTCAACAACGGAGGCGGCAGCCGCCCGCTCGAGCGACAAGGGGGCTCTGGTTGTTTGGAGAAAAAGACAAGGATTCAGGAGCCAGCAGAGAAAAGAAAAAAGAGTACACGAAGGAGTTTGAACTTACGCCGACACCGTCTGCAGTTGCTTCACCGTCTTGCGGAAGCGAGCCGCCTTCGTGGCCGCCTCTTCCCGCCTAGTAGCCGCTTCCCCGCCTCGGGGCTTCTTCGTCCGACTTCCGAACAAACCTTGTGCGGCACGACGCTTTTGCCCGCCGCCCCGAGCAGGCGGTGCAGCGGAGGAACCCGTGCCGCGGCCAGACGCCGGCTGACGGCGCGGGACGACTTCGGCCTCGTCGTCGTCCGGCCAGTCGTCGAAGCTGACTCCATGCCCGGAGCCGCCTGCTTCGCCGCCGGCTCGGTGTTGTCGTCCATAGCAGCCGCCCCCAAGTCGGGGATGAATCGGCGCTCCGCATCCGACCCGCCGGCAGGCCAAAGAAGAGGGCTCTGTCGAAGACAAGCCGACTAGTCAGAGTCGGCCAAAGGAACTCGGCGACAAAACTAAGAGAAGAAGAAGAGACAAGGAGAACATACCGTGGGCGGCGGATTGGCTCGGCTATATGGCTCCTTGCCGAACTGCCACTCTGCAGAGAGTTTGCAGTTCGCGAGGCAGTTCACCATATAGGCCACCTCGTCGTGCGGCATGTCCTTGGTACACATCCGGCTTGGATCGAGCTGGCCGCTCATCTGACAGATCAGATGAGGGCGGCTCTGGAGCGGGAGTACCCGGCGCGTGACGAAGGCGGCCAGCAGGTCGGACCCCGACAAGCCCTCCGACTGGGTCATCGCTCGCACTCGGGCGACGGCTGCGGTTCCAGCCGGCGTCAGCGTCACGGCCCGGTAGGACCACTGGGGCCGCCTGCGCGCCGGTGGGCCGGCTACGTAAGCCGGCAGATTGACGTAGTCGCCCTGCGGGGCGACGTTCCTGACGTAGAAGTACGACTTTTGCCATAACTTCACCGACTGGATCAGCGTGATGACGGGGAAGGGGTTGTCGGCGGCCACCCTCCGCATCGCGATGAAGGCGCCACTCTGAGCTGGCACGCCTTGCGTGCGCGTGCCCAGCTTGGACTGGAAAATCTCCCCCCAGAGCTCAAGGGTAGGGAGGACGCCGAGGTAGCCTTCGCACAAGGTGGTGAAGGCAGACAGCAGCACCACCGCGTTTGGGGTGAGGTGGTGCGGCTGGAGCTAGTAGAACTCGAGCCAAGAGCGGAAGAAGGCGCTCATGGGCAGGCCGATGCCGCGCAAGAAATGCGAGCGGAAGACCACCCGCTCGCCCTCCCGCGGCTACGGCGTAATCTCCTTCGCCGGCGCGTTACGGACCTCCACCTTGTCCGCGCCGGGCAGCCGCCGCGTCTTGCGGAGGAATTCGACGTGATCTTCGTGGACGTTGGAGCCGTCCCAATCCTCGCCGTACTGCTCCGTGGCGGGAGGCATGGCGAAAATGAGCGCGGCGGTGGAGGAACGAGTGGTGGAAGAGCGCGGCGGCGAGGCGCTGTTGCAAGAAAGGGCAGGAGGAAGAAGATGGTGGAAAGAGGAGGAGCGTGCGAGAGCCTGCCGCTCTCCCCCTCCCCGTACTTATAGCTTCGCAAGGTGAAGCCGGGGAGGCCGGACGTGGGGTGAGACGTGGGATTAACTGCACCCACTCCCCCCACGCCTCGCGATTATTACGCCCTAAAGGCGTGCTGAAACTGCCGCAGGGAGACGTGCGGGCGGTTTCGGGCTGTAGAGAATCCACGCCTGGACCCACGCGTGGGCGTGGCCGGCCCCCTGTCACATCCCTAGAGTCATGACTATAAATAGTTGCATCAGTGAGCATGCATCATGTTTTTAATTCAAAGGAAAATTGAATTGGGGATGACCAAGCCCTGGCACTAAATCAATTCAACTAGGTTCAAGTTTAAATCTTTTCAATGAACCCAGAATGCCCTTTAGAAAAGTTCATGATTTTTGATAAAGGTAAAAACCTCTGCCAAAAATGATGCACCTATTTCTAGGCCATTCTGGATTTTTGAATTAAATCTTATTGTATTTGACCTTTGGGCATTTAAATACTATAAATAATTTAAATGTTCAAATAATGTTGGAACTATTTTTGGGCCACTGAAATAATTCAGCAAGTGTCCATGAATATTTTTAGGATTTTAGGAAATGCCTTGGTATTTTTCCTAAGCTCAAAAGAGAGGCAAATAATTAGAAAACAAAAACAAATTAGAAAACAGAAGAGAGGGAGAGCTTACCTGGCCTCACCTGTGTAGCCACCAGAGGGGCCAGCCCACCACTGTAGCGGCCCAGCCCACCGAGGGCAGAGCCGTCTTCCTCCTCCTGCCAGTAGGCAGAGGGGAAGCGTGGAGCGCACGCGTGCGAACGCGGCCACCTCCTGCTTGCCACCGAGGCGCCCCCGACGCGTCCGGAGACGCCCCGCAACCCCTCGCTTCTCTCCCTCACTCTCCGCCCTCTCTGCCTCGCTCCCCCTCGGACCCGAGAACGCCGGAGCGCGCCGCCGCAAAACACCGCGCCCACCGCCGTCCCTTTGCCCGTGGCCGTGACCCTAAGCTCTGCTCAGGCCCCAAGAACCCCCACGCCGAACCACTCAAGCCCGGATGATCCCAAGACGACGCTGCGGTTTTCTTCCCCGTCCACGGCCGACGGATGCAGTTGCCCGATTCACCGTCTTCAACGCGTCCCCGAGCCCGCTTCGACGCCCCCTACAACCTCAGTGAGCTCCTCTTCCTCCCGCCTCTTTCTAATAGCTCGTTCCCGCCCCCTAGCAAGCCCTCTGCCATGGCCGTGAGCTCGCCGTCGCCATGACCGACGAGCTCGTCGTTGCCGAGCCCCCCCTGACCTGCGCCTCTGTTCATCTTGCTCCCCGCGTGCCGTAGATGCCGCCCAGCTACCCAGTTCGCTCGTTTGCAAGCTGCAGCGACGCGCCCGTGCCCCACCGAGCACCGCCGCCGCCAAAGCTCGCCGCCGGCATGAATTCCGGTGACTCCACGACCTCCCACTTGGCCCTTTGGATGCGCGCGAGGAAGGGCTTCCTCCTGGTGCCCTCAGCACATCGAACCGTCGCCTGTGGCGCAACTCCAGCGGACCTCCGCCGTCAGCCGCGGTCGTCGTCGGCTAACTCCGGCTGTGCCGACGTGGCCCAGCCATTAGCAGCTAATTAGGCCACTAATTACCCTCTCCTAGGCCACTGATACGTGGGCCCCGCTAACAGTTTTAGTTTAGGTTAATTAACTCTGTTAGTTAGCTGAGTCAATGACATATGGGTCCCACTGTCAGGTTTGACTCTGGTTAGGCGCTGTTGACCAGCTGACGTCACAGTGACGCAGTGCTGACGCAATAACTCATTTTCTGGATTTAAAATAATTCAGAAAACTCCAGAAAATAGTATAAACTTCTAAAAATCATATAAAATCAACCGTAGCTCAGAATGAAATAATTTATATATGAAAAATTATCAGAAAAATGCAATCTATCCATCTGTATCATTTTCATGCATGTCAAACTAAGTTATACCTGCTGTATAGGTGAAAACATGATAATGCACTATTCGAATTCATAGTTTGAATTTGAATTTGAACCTTGAGTTCAAATCAACCCAAACCTTTCTGTTGCTAGTTGCATTAGGCCAAATCATGTCATATTGCCATGTCATAATCATGCATCATAATTGTTGCATTGCATTGATTGTGTTCTTCCTTGTTTGCCGGTGATTGTCCCCTCTCGATAGCCGTGATTCCGACGACGTGATCGATGACACCGATGAAGAACTATAATATCTTTAGAAGTGCCAGGCAAGCAAAACCCCCTTGTCCATTCCGATACAAACCCACTCTCTCGCTCCTGCTCTCTTTTATTGCATTAGGACAACAACGATTCATCTGTTACTTGTTGCGGTAGTTGAACCCCCTTATCCTCTGCATGACCTGTCATTGCCACAGTAAATAGATGAAACCCACTAGCATGAGTAGGAGTTGTTTGAGCCCTGATGTGCCTACTCATTCATGCTTGTTTGTCGTGCCTGCTATTGCTTAGAGTTGTGTCAGGTCTGATTCATCGGGGATGAGTTGGATTGGTGATGAACATGTCCTACTGTGTGTGAGCTAAGTGTGTGAACACGATTTGGTAAAGGTAGCGGTGAGAGGCCATGTAGGAGTACATGGTGGGTTGTCTCATTGAAGCCGTCCTCAGGAACTGAGTTCTGTGTTTCTGATCCATGATACAGTTACTACCACGCATTGGGCCCGAAACCAATGGACCCTCTCGGCTTCTTAATCACCCTTGTCCTCTGTCCAGGAGTTGCAAGTAGTTTCTGGTGTTTGTAGTAAGCTGGAGGCCGTGGACAGCGCTGACCAAGGGGTGGGCTGTGATGCGGTAGGCTCGTGGCCCGGTGTACCGAGTCGCCCGTTTGGTGTCTCGGGAACCCTGCACACATCGTTCGGGGCGGTATGTGGAAACCTCGGCCGGACTCCCTGCGGATGGAACCTGAATAGGCGATAAACCTGGACTAGAGACTTGAGTGTTTAGGTAGGCTGTGGCCGACTCCCTCGCCAGGCTTCCGCTTGAAGGTTGCCGAGGTACACGACGTGTACATGGTGGTAAGTGGCGAGAGCGTGTGTGACGAAGTACACCCCTGCAGGGTTAATATGATCTATTCGAATAGCCGTGTCCGCGGTAAAGGACTTCTGGGTTGCCTATAACAGTTCATAGACAAGTGAAAGTGGATACCCTAAAATGCGCAAGATAAGCGTGAGTGCTATGGATGGCGTTCTCGTAGGGAGACGGGAGCGGAGCGGATCCATAGTGGAGTATTGATATGGTGAATTTGTGGACTCGTGTGCGCCACCTCAAAAGAGTTGCTTGCAGTCGTAGTTCAGGATAGCCACCGAGTCAAAGCTGGCTTGCTGTAGTTAAACTCCACCACCCCCTTTGTTGATACCGATGCATATGTAGATAGTTCTGATGTAAGTCTTGCTGGGTACATTTGTACTCACGTTTGCCTATTTTATGTTTTGCAGAGAGACGCCAGTCTCGCTAGTAGTTCCGTGTGGACTTCGACGTTTAGCTTGATACCTCAGCTACGATCTTGTGCCCTCGGCAGGATCTGGTAGATAGTCAGGCTTCTCAGCCTTTTTCATTTGTAGATGTCTGTACTCAGACATGTTAAGCTTCCGCATGTGTTTGACTTGTATGCTCTGAATGTTGGGTCATGAGACCCATGTTTGTAATATCTGGCTCTTCGGAGCCTAATGCATAAATACTCTGAGTCGTAGAGTCTTGTTGTGATGCCATGTTGTATTTGCACATATCAAGCATATTGTGTGTATGATTGAAATGCTTGGTATGTGTGGGATCCGACAATCTAGTTTTCTATCCTTAGCAGCCTCTCTTATGGGGAAATGTAGTCTAGTGCCTCCTTGAGCCATAGTAGTCCGCTACAGCCCGGTTCACCGGAGTCCTGCTAGCCCAGCACTACTGCTCTGGACACTTGACTGGCCGGCATGTGTTTCATATCGTTCCTGTGTCTGTCCCTTCGGGGAAATGTCACGCGGTGACATCCGGAGTCCTGCTTAGCCTGCTACAGCCCAGGTTCCCGGAGTCCTGTTAGCCCAGTGCTACAGCCCGGATTCGCACGCTGCTGACCGACACGTTCGATGTTGATTCATGTATGCCTGTCCCCATACGTTAGTGCCGCTTTGGGTTCACGACTAGCCATGTTGGCCCAGGTTCTCTGTCATATGGATGCTAGCGACATTGTCATATACGCGAGCCAAAAGGCGCAAACGGTCCCGGGCCATGGTAAGGCGACACCCGTGGGAGTACCGTGCGTGAGGCCGCAAAGTGATATGAGGTGTTGCAGGCTAGATCGGTGTGACTTGGAATCGGGGTCCCGACACCCCCGCCCTATGGCGACGTCCCGTCGCGCGCGTGGGCTGGCAGGCTTTTTAGCCTAGAGAGGCCACGTGGTTCGCAGGCGGCAAGTGGCCGGCCCGCGGCCCGGTGCACGCGTTGGCGAGCTCCCGCCCTCCGACTCCAAAGTTTTTGGCCGAGACGGCGCGCCCAACCAAAGTCGGCTCCCAGGTGCTGGCTTGTCAAGATAGGAAGCTGATCGAGCTTCTCGACTCCTACCCAACCTCGAAGCCCAATCAGCTTCGGGGACTACTGTCGGAGTAAATAGCCACGGGTAGCCTAACCGACTGCCCCTGGCTATTCCGATAATTATAAGGCCATTTGGGCCTTCAAGCATTTCAAGCATTGGGCCGCCTTCCCCGACCGGCTACCTCTGAAGCCGACTCTCAGAAGGCGACCCAGCCTCAGCAACCTCCCCCCAAGATAACCGCGGGATGGCCGACTCTAGGAAGCCGACCATAGAGGATGCCGACTCCCCAGAGCCGGCCATGAAGAACGCCGACTCCCTAGAGCCGGCCACGAAGAGCGCCGACTCCAAGAAGCCGGCCAAGACCGCACCCACCAAAACTACACCCACATAACGGTGACAAGACGGGGTGTGGCCACAGTGCGGCCCACTACCCCCGAAGCCCGAGGCAGGCATGGCCACAGGACGCCGTACGGGACGGCCATCTCCCGTCCGGCTCGGCACTGTAGCCATGCTGGCCTCAACGTTACCCACGACAGACGCCAGTACGGCCCACGGGCGGCGGACCCCTTCAGCCAGAGAGAGGCGCGAAGGCGGTCCGGCCTCCCCCAGTCGGCCAAGGGCGTAGCCGGCCCCCAGAAGCCGGCTACCCCCTCCCTCGAAGCATGTGCCACATTAAGGAGACAAGAGGAGGTAAGGCTACAGTGAGAGCCCTCGAGGCGGCCCACTGTAGCCACGCTTACCTCGACGGAGCCCTCGTCATCAGAGGCGAGGCTACAGTAAGCAGCCACCGACAAGACCCTAGGCGTGGGGCCGGCCTGTCGACCAAGAGGCCGGCAGCCGGTGGGACCCACCAGTCGGCAGGCCCCAACGGCCGGCGGAGAAGCCGGTGAGCGTAGACACTGACGGCTGGGACCAGCGCCCAGCCGGATTACAATTGTACCCCCGGGGGGTAGGCCTATATAAACCCCCCGTGGCACCCATGCAAAGGGTTGGCTTCTTAGAGTTACACACACACACCATAGAGAGAGGGAAGCAAGAGCTAGCCTTGTTCTTCTTCTCCCTTGAACCCAACAGCTCTAGGAGCATTTGTAGCTACTCTTTCTGATCTAGTGATCATGCGGAGACCCCGCAGAGCAGGACTAGGGGTGTTATCTCCTCGGAGAGCCCCGAACCTGGGTAAGATTCGCCGGCGAGCATGTCTTCGCCTCATCCCGTTTCCAGGCACCGGCGACGTCTTACTGGCACCCACCGTGATAAGCCACCCGTTGGCATATGTCGCACCTACCACCCGACAGTATTTCTACCAGAACACGATGATTATCTAGATGTTTTCATGAAGACCGTGAAGGATGGGCGGTCGGCCATCACAAGGGGTTGGACTAGAGTCATGCGTGCCTTTGCATGGAGGAGGGCACAATATGGGCATTCCACTTCACCTTGTTCAGCAACCAGAATATATTTTGCCTCTTTCTTTACTGTCTTTAATAGTACAAGCATACAATTGTGGTTCATCATTATTTATTTGGTTCTTATGTAATTCTTGAACGTATGTACCTATGAATCGAATAATGCATTGGTTGTTTGAACCTGATGGATATGAGTAAAGCTGTAGCATACATTCAAATTCAAATTCAAATTCAAATCCAAATCCGGTACAATTTGGAAAAGCAGCAATTAAATTACGGTGAAATTACGCTCTCCAGGTTGTTACGGCACACACGGTTGGTAAAACACAAACGTTTGCGATATGCACCATAATCCAAGACGGTTCACAGAGAGGAAACGTGTGGAAGCATGCACACAGTTGCTGTTTGCAAAGCGTGTGCGATGTCAGACAATATCACAAACGATGCGCGCAAACTAAACGTTTGTGTTAGTTTCCTTATCGTACACGATTCACAACCATGAACTGTTTCCGATGAAGTATGCATCGTAAACGTTGCACCACAGAATAGCATGTGCGATAGTTGTCGTGTACGACGATGTTATGATGGTCCGAAATTTCATAATCCTGTCCGACACTCGTATGACGATTAGCTAATCTTCTTAACGGTGAACCGTTTGTGATGGGCCGCGCATCGTAAATGTAGCACCACAGAATACCGTCTGCGATGGCAATGCGAGAAGAAACGAGTAGGAGTACTGTAGGGGACCTATCCCTGACGGTTTCTAGGTTGTGTGGGAAGGACCCCCCTATAGCCCACACTCACTTGGCGACGGTTCCAAATGCCGTCGCGGAAAGGGGTTAAAAACCGATTGTTTAGGACCTACGCGTACTAGTGACTGCTTCTCTCTCAAACACACACACATACACACACACTCGCTAGTTGTGCCTCTGTGCCTACCACGCACACTCTCGATACGTCTTTCTCTCCCCCACCCCACCCCAACAATGACAGCAGAAGGGTGACAACTCGATCTGATCTTAATCTATCAATTGGTTTCTCTATCAAATATTGTGTCTCTGTGCCTCGCTCAGACACACTCGATACGTCTTTCTCTCCGTAGCCCCCTCGATATGTAGACTTCTCGCGCGCGCACAGCTATAGTGACGATGACGCTAAACCCAGTGTGCCATGTTTTTACCGGCCTCATGTGATAGTTTTCACCTTGTTTTCTGTTAATTAACAAGGCAACCTTTTCTTTGTTACTACTAGTGAATCTGAAATCATTCGGGGCAGACATAAAATATATCACTTCAACCCAATTATCGCAGTAACTATTTTAAAAGAAACTAGCTAGATGCCCGTGCATTGCACAGAACATCAAGATGCATTTGTATGAGTAGTTTATCTTGTGAGAGAAAAGGATGAACGAGGGAAGGCCTTATTTGCAAACGTGGAGAGGGGTGTGGGTATCTTTTTGCAAAATTGCCATAGTTTCCTTTATATCCGTTAGATATAAATCCGACGGCCTATATTGCAGGATGGCACGCACACCATCATCACCAACTTTGTATTCTACTCCTCCGTTCCTAAATATTTGTCTTTCTAGAGATTTCAACAAGTGACTACATACGGAGCAAAATGAGTGAATCTACATTGTAAAATATGTCTACATACACATCCGTATGTGGTAGTCCATTTGAAATCTAAAAAAGACAAATATTTAGGAACGGAGGGAGTATAAGAGTAGACATGGAGATATATCTCCAGCATGGTCCACAATAGAAATGTGCTGGACTGGTTAGCGCCGGATGCTCGCAACACGATGACCTGAGTTTGATTTCTGTCTTTAACATTAGATTTTTATATTATATATTACTTACTTAATATATACTTCTTTCGCTACTGTACTAACAGTGGAACCCACATTGTACTTAGAATACATGATTAATGATGGACTTGTTTCTTTTTAACTTTCTGTACGAAGTTGTAGCCACCCTGCAAGTCACGTGTACACTGTACATGCAATTAAGTTTTTATAGAGGGAGAATCATACGCATAACTAACTCAAATGGATTGGATGTGACTCTATTATTTCCAGCATAAGAGAATCTCCAATGGCACCCGCCAATTTTCTCTCGCTTCCTTCCGCGGAGGACGACATCAAACGCCAGCGGCATACATTTTCACAACTCTAAACCAACTAGATGAAATTCGTGCAAACACGGACTGATTTCATATAAGCATGAAGGATTTCGTATAAAAAAGTCGGATTTTCATATAAACATGATGGATTTTATTACATTTACATGAACTAAGCGGTGCTAATCCGGCTCTCTTGGTATAATTAATACTCCCTCCATCCGGAAATACTTGTCCTAGAAATGGATGTATCTAGACTTATTTTAGTTATAGATAGATCCAATTTATCCATTCTTAGAACAAATATTTCCCGCCAGCCGGAGAGAGAGTACCTAATCTAAATGGCTGCCCGCGGATCCCTTTGTCTTCCTCATGTCTGGCAGACACTTGTGGGGTCGACGAAGGTCCTCGGAAGAGACGAAGCAACAAAGAAACCACCTGAATGCGTAGTCGTCGCCTTGGCGGTGGCCTTCATGGGACCCAAGTGGCGACGGCCTCCCATGTTCTACTTCTCCTCGATGATGGCGGCTGACACGGAGAAGCTGGCCACCGAATCATCGCTCTCCATGCACCCCACTTCTGTCTCTACCTACATGGCACTGCCACAGGCACAGGAGGCGCGCCCGCAGGCACGGGAGGCGCGCCCACATACATGGAAGGTGCGGCCATCACAGACACTGGTGGCGCGGTACGATGCGGTAGCGACGATGCCCGTACCGACGTGCTCGCCGCCGTGCCGGGGTGGAGCAACTCGCCACTCCTCATCAAGTTGAACTGGAGCGACGAGTTGCTGAACCACGCGCCGGCTTGGGGCAGCAATTGGATCCGTCGGGCCAAGCGAGGTTGGTGAAGCACTGAGCGGCCTCACCCATGTCCGGAGGGTTCGGCGGGCCACCCAGCCGGGTAGTATGCCGGAGAACGGCTCCTCGGAAGCCATCAGAAGAGAAGAGTGGAGAAGATGGTGAAGGAGGAGATGGGGGAGCGGTGAAGGGGTGTGATTCTTGCCCGCTGTCTGTTTGGCCTCATTTAAATAGAGGGCGTACGGTAGGAGCTTGGCCAGCGTATGGCCTCGTTTAAACTGAGGGCAGACGGGAGGAGCTCAGAAAACATTGCGTTTAATTCCGGCCCGCTCATGAATGGACGTGTGGCCGGAGTAGGTTTCTTGGTTTGCATGCGGGTTTAACGGATGCGTTTGATGGAGGCGAGGAGGAGTGTTCAGCCAGGCGTGCAGCGGGCAGTGCAGTACTATTCGATTTGACAGCGGGCGGTGCAGTTCCAGGTACGGCTTTAATGCAGACAAGGGAGAGGGTAGCGGTTCCCGAAATGTTGAGCGGCCAATGATGCATCCTCCTTCAATTAGCATCGTGAATGCATGAGGGAAGTAATGGGAGGAGGACCGGGAAAAGAGGCAGCACGATGTGAATGCAATGCAGTTTGCACTCATATAAAGGCGCCCCTCCATTCCAATGCATCTACCACATCGTACGCACCTAAGCATTTTCCTAAGCACCTACACTAAGCGCAAAAGTTCTCACTCCAGACCCATGGCGGCGATGCGTGTGAGTGGCCAGTGGCTGTGCCAGATGGTCCACAACGCCGGCCTGCGGCATGGTGGCGAGGATAGTCTTCAGACAGTGTTGGAGACCGGCTGGTGGATGGCCGCCGTCGACGCCAACTACGACTCTCAGTTGGACCAGATGATCGTTGCCACCACCACAAGTTCACCATCCTCAAGAAGCTCGCAGACGACATCGCTCCGTGCGCCCGGGCTCCTCATTGCCTGCCACCCTAATCGGCCTCCATGGCCGGAACCTCTTTCAAGCACTGGTGGCCCTGTGACTGCCCGCTGACGCCACGAAGAATGTCCACCTGGAGGTCGCGCTCGCCGCGACGCGCCTCTCCCTGCTAGAATTTGTCGACCTACACATCCACGTGTACGAGCAAATCATGTACATAGGTATCTACAAGGCCAGTGAGTACGCTACGATGTTGGCCTTCCTCAACCAGCTGGAAGCCTTGGATGCCTTTGCTGAGAAGCACCTTGACCTCGCCACAAAAGCCGCCGCTCCTTAGCCACCGGTCGGTGGCCCGGTGCACTAAGTTGAGGAGGAGGAGGTCATACGTTGATGGATGCATCTTTCTTCTTGCCTCCTGTAACCACCACTGCGATCGCATCATCGTGGCCTTAATTCTTATTATGCTATTGCATTGTCGTTCGAGTCAATACCAACATGTGCGATCCCTTTGCTTAATTATATGCATCACTGTAACTAGTACTCCATCCGTGAATTTATAAGTTGTGCTTACCTTTTCCATCAACTTCGTGCAACGCACGGGCATCTTGCTAAAACACTAGAACACGTCGGACCGCATGTGACCAAACCGACGATGCGCCAACCTATCTACTACGTATCCTGCTTATCTGGCGGAAATAGCCCCACCCTAGCGTTTCCAATCGTTATTTCTATCTATCGATCGTGCTAAGGAGCATAACCAAATGTTACAATTTATACATGTTTCTCTACTCCTACTCCTATAAAAGACTCAGCTGGTGATGGTGGTGTGTCTGCCATCCGTCGTTTCTGACCATTAGATCTGCATCTAACGGCTATGAGGTAAGTTGTGTCATTTTTGCAACGATAGCCCACTTCTCTGCTCCAATTTGCAGAAAACCCCTTATTATCTTAAAAGCATCCACATCCCTCCCTCACCTCATCAAAACAACCTGAGAAATATATTTTGAGTGAAAAGTAATATATTTTTAGTGGTATATAAATATATCAAAACAAGAGTGATTTCTTTCAAGTTTGTGAACAAGTACTACTATTCTACTACTTTGGATCCGTCGCAACACACGGGCACATTGCTAGTAAAAGGAAAAGGCGTGCCGCGTTCCCGTCGCACCCCCGCACGCCCGGGAATAAAGTACTCCACGGACCGTCCGGCACGCCACATAGCTTGGGAAGGCATGTTTCCTAGCATTTTCACTTTCATGTGGGACCGCCATTGAGCAAACCGACTATTGGCAAACCGCAGCCCGCCCGCCGCATTGGAAAAGCGAAACAAGGGGAAGATCTAGCTATAGCACGGAAGCCAAGAAATTTGGTGTCAGATGGGGCTCGTTGATAGAGTAGGAGCATTCCGTACTACTACTCCTACTAGTATGAAGTTTGTACTACAACAACTACTACCACTATACAACTAGGTACGTGCACGACACATCATCGTAGGAACAAAAAACAGGAAGATCTTGTTTTGGGTGATTTATCTTTTTTCAGTCAACGTAGTATGAATAATATGATGTGGGGGGCACCCATGAATCTTATGTGGCTTGGTTGCATAGCTACGAAAGGTTAGAGAAAAATAAATAGATAATGTGTTTAGAGTGCACTCCACTAAATAGATATACTTTGGATCCATTGCAACGCACGGGCCGGCACATTGGTAGTAGTAAGAAACAAATTCCGGGTTTGGCACGAGCTCATACCGCGGGAGCACCACAAGGCCTGTCGCATGACTTACATTTCCCTCTCGGGGCCCATGGGACCGAGCTTCACTGGCTTAGTGCACTGACCTATGAGTAAATGACATGTGGACCTTAAATGCAGCTGGCCGACATGTCATTCTCATGGTGGTGGCGTGGTTCGCGACTCACTCGTTCGAGATGAACCAGCCGGTGGTGGCGTGGCCGTGGCGAGGGTGCCACAGCTGGGCTCGGGGGGTTACGAGGCGTAGATGGCCACACCGACGGGTACTACCTGTAGTACAGAAGTACTCCAGCTGAGGATTGATGCCCGGGACGAAATGTGTCATAGCCGCTGGATGAAAATTCGATGGTGCGGGAGTACGGATCGGAGCACAGGAGTGGAGCAGGCAAGCCGCGTCCAATCGGGTGTGGCTGTGGTAGAAAGTTGATGGTCGCTGCAGTTCAGCTGGCCCGCATGTCATGCACACAAAGGCAGAGGAGCGGTGGGGCCGAGAGGGATGAGGCGCACGTCGGGGGACGTCGTGCTGTGGGTTGGAGCGGCGTCGTGGGAATCGTGTGTGGCAGTGGTAGAAACAAGAAACATGATGGTCGCCGTGGTTCAACTTCCGTGGACAAGCTGTTATGTCTGCTGACACATGCATTGCATACCGCTCACTGCAAGGAGCAGTAGTAGAGAAAACTTGTTCCAAAGATACCATTTTCCGATAAAATTCTCGAGATATCATTAGGTTTTACACATGGGATTACTCCTGCAAGGGTCAATCACAACAGGTGTTTTGTAAAAAAATGCATCTTGATGTTCCCTACAATGCACGGGCATCTTGCTAGTTATAGAAGAAGCCCACACGGGCATCTTGCCGCAGGGTGTGCCATTGACCCAAACTCAATTTTTTTCAGACCCTTAGGTGCACCGGATGCCGTGCCACGCTACAAAATGTAAAAAATAGCTCCGTTTTTTCAAAACCTATTATCTTCAAACCAACAACACCCGTCCCTCACCTCATCAGAACAACCTGAGGAATATATTTTGAGTGAAGCATGATTTATTTTTACTGATATATGTATATCAAAACTAGAGTGTTTATATTTCAAGCCCGCGAACAAGTATTATTCTACTACAATGGATCCATTGCAATGCACGGGCCAACACATTGGTAGTAGTAGTCTCTATCTCTACCTCTACTCTACTCTTATAAAAAATAGAGTTGGTGATGATGGTGTTCCTGCCATCCTGCAGTATAGGCCGTCCGATTTATATTTGACGGATAGGAAGGAAACTATGGCAATTTTGCAAAAAGATACCCACACCCCTCTCCCCATTTGCAAATAAGGCCTTCCCTCTTTCATCCTTTTCTCCCACAAGATAAACTACTCATATAAATGCATCTTGATGTTTCGTGCAACGCACGGGCATCTTGCTAGTCTACTACTCTTATAAAAAACAGAGTTGGTGATGATGGTGTGCCTGCCATCCTGCAATATAGGCCGTCCGATTTTATATCTGGCGGATAGGAAGAAAACTATGGCAGTTTTGTAAAAAGATACCTACACCCCTCTCCACATTTGCAAATAAGGCCTTCCCTCGTTCATCCTTTTCTCTCACAAGATAAACTACTCATACAAATGCATCTTGATGTTACGTGCAACGCACGAGGATGTTTCCTTGGGGGTCTCTCCAGCGCGGCGTGGCCGTAGTTGCAAGTTGATGCCCCTTGAGATGCCGACGTTGAGGGGCACTCGGATTTTGTCCGATGAGCAGGTAAGATGAGTTTGATCACGTAGTAAATGCATTCTAAAGACTACTTTTGTGTCCATTTCCTAATTCTCCCCCTGCCCACTATTTCACATGTTAGGCTCGGTGCGAGTGGAGATTGGCTTGCATATGTACGGGAGGGTACCAACATCAATTTGCACAACATTTACAATGGTGACACCGTTCCCGTAGAACCTTTGTCCAACATTGGGATCGGCCATGCAACGGGCCACCGCCTGAATTGGTACGATGGAACCACGGTGAGATTGAAGAAGATAGCAATCATGGAAGCCCCAATAAGGTCGTCCGCCAACCAAAATTACACTCTCATCGCGGTGTTCGACACCGCGATTGCTTTCATGAACCTTGCACATGGCGGTCAAAGGTGGACCATGCTGTCTGCGGCCGATTTGTTACCGTACGAGTATGAAGACGTTGTGCTCCTTTCTAACTGCATCTTCGTGGTGACAAACCAGGGGACTTGTTTCAAATGGGACACATCCTACGCTATACTCCCTCTCTTCCAGTTTATTTGTTTTGAATTTTTTTGTTTTACAAGTTTCAAATTCAAATTTAGAGCTCCCCATCACATGTTGAGATTACAATGTCCATTAAATCGTTGTGTGCATGTATAGTAAGAAACAAATCTCGAGTTTGGCACAAGTTCGTGCAGCGGTAGCACCACAAGGCCTGGCGCAGGAGTTACATTTCCCTCTCGGGGCCCTCAGGACTGAGCTTCAGTGCCTTACTACACCTGCCTTTGAGTCAATAACATGTGGACCCGATAGGTGGCTGGTCCACATGTAATGCTCCCGAAGGTAGAGGGGCAGTGGGGCCGAGAGGGATGAGCCGCAGGTCGGGGGACGTTGGTGTCATGGGTTTGAGCGGCGTCGTGGGAATCGCGTGTGGCTGTGGTAGAAACTTGATGCTCGTCGCATTTCAGGTGGCCCACATGTCATGCACACAAAGGCAGAGGGGCGGTGCGGCCGAGAGGGGTGAGGCACATGTCGGGGGACATTGTGGTACCGTGGGTTGGAGCGGCGTCGTGGGAATCGCGAGTGGCAGTGGATGAAACGTGATGGTCACCAAAGTTGAACTTCAATAAACAAGCTATCATGTCTACGGACACATGCATTGCATACTGATCACTGGAAGGAGTAGTAGATAAAGCTAGTGTTGAGGAACGTAGTAATTTCAAAAAAATTCCTACGCACACGCAAGATCATGGTGATGCATAGCAACGAGAGGGGAGAGTGTTGTCCACGTACCCTCGTAGACCGAAAGCGGAAGCGTTATCACAACGCGGTTGATGTAGTCGTACGTCTTCACGATCCGACCGATCAAGTACCGAACGCACGGCACCTCCGAGTTCAGCACACGTTCAGCTCGATGACGTCCCTCGAACTCCGATCCAGCCGAGTGTTGAGGGAGAGTTTCGTCAGCACGACAGCGTGGTGACGATGATGATGTTCTACCGACGCAGGGCTTCGCCTAAGCTCCGCAACGATATTATCGAGGTGTAATATGGTGGAGGGGAGCACCGCACACGGCTAAAAGATCGTAGATCAATTGTGTGTCTAGAGGTGCCCCCCTGCCCCCGTATATAAAGGAGCAAGGGGGAGGCCGCCGGTCTAGGAGGTGTGGCGCGCCAGGAGGAGTCCTACTCCTACCGGGAGTAGGACTCCCCCCTTTCCTTGTTGGACTAGGAGTGGAAGAAGGAAAGAGGTGGAGGGGAGGAAGGAAGGGGGCGCCGCCCGCCCTCTCCTTGTCCTATTCGGACTGGGGGGAAGGGGGCGCGGCCCTGCCCTAGCCTCCTCTCCTCTTTTCCACCTAGGCCCACAAAGGCCCATTAAGTTACCAGGGGGTTCCGGTAACCTCCCGGTACTCCGGAAAAATCCCGATTTCACCCGGAACACTTCCGATGTCCAAACATAGGCTTCCAATATATCAATCTTTATGTCTCGACCATTTCGAGACTCCTCGTCATGTCCGTGATCACATCCGGGACTCCGAACAACCTTCGGTACATCAAAACATATAAACTCATAATATAACTGTCATCGTAACTTTAAGCGTGCGGACCCTACGGGTTCGAGAACTATGTAGACATGACCGAGACACCTCTCTGGTCAATAACCAATAGCGGAACCTGGATGCTCATATTGGTTCCTACATATTCTACGAAGATCTTTATCGGTCAGACTGCATAACAACATACGTTGTCCCTTTGTCATCAGTATGTTACTTGCCCAAGATTCGATCGTCGGTATCTCGATACCTAGTTCAATCTCGTTACCGGCAAGTCTCTTTACTCGTTCCGTAATACATCATCCCGCAACTAACTCATTAGTCACAATGCTTGCAAGGCTTATAGTGATGTGCATTACCGAGTGGGCCCAGAGATACCTCTCCGACAATTGGAGTGACAAATCCTAATCTCGAAATACGCCAACCCAACAAGTACCTTTGGAGACACCTGTAGAGCACCTTTATAATCACCCAGTTACGTTGTGATGTTTGGTAGCACACAAAGTGTTCCTCCAGTAAACGGGAGTTGCATAATCTCATAGTCATAGGAACATGTATAAGTCATGAAGAAAGCAATAGCAACATACTAAATGATCGAGTGCTAAGCTAACGGAATGGGTCAAGTCAATCACGTCATTCTCCTAATGAGGTGATCCCGTTAATCAAATGACAACTCATGTCTATGGCTAGGAAACATAACCATCTTTGATTAACGAGCTAGTCAAGTAGAGGCATACTAGTGACACTCTGTTTGTCTATGTATTCACACATGTATTATGTTTCCGGTTAATACAATTCTAGCATGAATAATAAACATTTATCATGATATAAGGAAATAAATAATACTTTATTATTGCCTCAAGGGCGTATTTCCTTCAGTCTCCCACTTGCACTAGAGTCAATAATCTAGATTACACAGTAATGATTCTTACACCCATGGAGTCTTGGTGCTGATCATGTTTTGCTCGTGGAAGAGGCTTAGTCAACGGGTCTGCAACATTCAGATCCGTATGTATCTTGCAAATTTCTATGTCTCCCACCTGGACTAAATCCCGGATGGAATTGAAGCGTCTTTTGATGTGCTTGGTTCTCTTGTGAAATCTGGATTCCTTTGCTAAGGCAATTGCACCAGTATTGTCACGAAAGATTTTCATTGGTCCTGATGCACTAGGTATGACACCTAGATCGGATATGAACTCATTCATCCAGACTCCTTCATTTGGTGCTTCCGAAGCAGCTATATACTCCGCTTCACACGTAGATCCCGCCACGACACTTTGCTTAGAACTGCACCAACTGACAGCTCCACCGTTCAATGTAAATACGTATCCGGTTTGCGATTTAGAATCGTCCGGATCAGTGTCAAAGCTTGCATCAACGTAACCACTTACGATGAGCTCTTTGTCACCTCCATAAACGAGAAACATATCCTTAGTCCTTTTCAGGTATTTCAGGATGTTCTTGACCGCTGTCTAGTGATCCACTCCTGGATTACTTTGGTACCTCCCTGCTAAACTTATAGCAAGGCACACATCAGGTCTGGTACACAGCATTGCATACATGATAGAGCCTATGGCTGAAGCATAGGGAACATCTTACATCTTTTCTCTATCTTCTGCAGTGGTCTGGCATTGAGTCTTACTCAATCTCACACCTTGTAGTACAGGCAAGAACCCTTTCTTTGCTTGATCCATTTTGAACTTCTTCAAAACTTTGTCAAGGTATGTGCTTTGTGAAAGTCCAATTAAGCGTCTTGATCTATCTCTATAGATCTTAATGCCTAATATATATGCAGCTCACCGAGGTCTTTCATTGAAAAACTCTTATTCAAGTATCCCTTTATGCTATCCAGAAATTCTATATCATTTCCAATGAGCAATATGTCATCCACATATAATATCAGAAATGCTACTGAGCTCCCACTCACTTTCTTGTAAATACAGGCTTCTCCAAAAGTCTGTATAAAACCAAATGCTTTGATCACACTATCAAAGCGTTTATTCCAACTCCGAGAGGCTTGCACCAGTCCATAAATGGATCGCTGGAGCTTGCACACTTTGTTAGCTTCCTTTGGATCGATAAAACCTTCCGGTTGCATCATATACAACTCTTCTTCCAGAAATCCATTCAGGAATGCAGTTTTGATATCCATTTGCCAAATTTCATCATCATAAAATGCGGCAATTGCTAACATGATTCGGACAGACTTAAGCATCGCTACGGGTGAGAAGGTCTCATCGTAGTCAATCCCTTGAACTTGTCGAAAACCTTTCACAACAAGTTGAGCTTTATGGACAGTAACATTACCATCAACGTCAGTCTTCTTCTTGAAGATCCATTTATTTTCAATGGCTTGCCGACCATCGGGCAAGTCAACCAAAGTCCATACTTTGTTCTCATACATGGATCCCATCTCAGATTTCAAGGCTTCAAGCCATTTTGCGGAATCTGGGCTCACCATCGCTTCTTCATAGTTCGTAGGTTCGTCATGGTCTAGTAACATAACCTCCAGAACAGGATTACCGTACCACTCTGGTGCGGATCTTGATCTAGTTGACCTACAAGGTTCAGTAATAACTTGATCTGAAGTTTCATGATCATTATCATTAACTTCCTCACTAATTGGTGTAGGTGTCGCAGAAACTGATTTCTGTGATGATCTACTTTCCAATAAGGGAGCAGGTACAGTTACCTCATCAAGTTCTACTTTCCTCCCACTCACTTCTTTTGATAGAAACTCCTTCTCTAGAAAGGATCCATTCTTAGCAAAGAATATCTTGCCTTCGGATCTGTGATAGAAGGTGTACCCAACAGTCTCCTTTGGGTATCCTATGAAGACACATTTCTCCGATTTAGGTTCGAGCTTATCAGGTTGAAGTTTCTTCACATAAGCATCGCAACCCCAAACTTTAAGATACGACAACTTTGGTTTCTTGCCAAATCATAGTTCATAAGGCGTCGTCTCAACGGATTTCGATGGTCTCCTATTTAGAGTGAATGCAGTCGTCTCTAAAGCATAACCCCAAAACGATAGCGGTAAATCAGTAAGAGACATCATAGATCGCACCATATCTAATAAAGTACGATTACGACGTTCGGACACACCATTACGCTGTGGTGTTCCGGGTGGCGTGAGTTGAGAAACTATTCCGCATTGTTTCAAATGTAGGCCAAACTCGTAACTCAAATATTCTCCTCCACGATCTGATCGTAGAAACTTTATTTTCTTGTTACGATGATTTTCAACTTCACTCTGAAATTCTTTGAACTTTTCAAATGTTTCAGACTTATGTTTCATTAAGTAGATATACCCATATCTGCTCAAATCATCTGTGAAGGTGAGAAAATAACGATATCCGCCACGAGCCTCAATATTCATCGGACCACATACATCTATATGTATGATTTCCAATAAATCTGTTGCTCTCTCCATAGTTCCGGAGAACGGTGTTTTAGTCATCTTGCCCATGAGGCACGGTTCGCAAGTACCAAGTGATTCATAATCAAGTGATTCCAAAAGTCCATCAGTATGGAGTTTCTTCATGCGCTTTACACCGATATGACCTAAACGGCAGTGCCACAAATAAGTTGCACTGTCATTATCAACTCTGCATCTTTTGGCTTCGACATTATGAATATGTGTGTCACTACTATCGAGATTCATTAAAAATAGACCACTCTTCAAGGGTGCATGACCATAAAAGATATTATTCATATAAATAGAACAACCATTATTCTCTGATTTAAATGAATAACCGTCTCGCATCAAACAAGATCCAGATATAATGTTCATGCTCAACGCTGGCACCAAATAACAATTATTTAGGTCTAATACTAATCCCGAAGGTAGATGTAGAGGTAGCGTGCCGACGGCGATCACATCGACTTTGGAACCATTTCCCACGCGCATCGTCACCTCGTCCTTAGCCAATCTTCGCTTAATCCGTAGCCCCTGTTTCGAGTTGCAAATATTAGCAACAGAACCAGTATCAAATACCCAGGTGCTACTGCGAGCATTAGTAAGGTACACATCAATAACATGTATATCACATATACCTTTGTTAACCTTGCCATCCTTCTTATCCGCCAAATACTTGGGGCAGTTCCGCTTCCAGTGACCAGTCTGCTTGCAGTAGAAGCACTCAGTTTCAGGCTTAGGTCCAGACTTGGATTTCTTCTCCTGAACAGCAACTTGCTTGTTGTTCTTCTTGAAGTTCCCCTTCTTCTTCCCTTTTCCCTTTTTCTTGAAACTAGTGGTTTTACTGACCATCAACACTTGATTGTCCTTATTGATTTCTACCTCCGCTGCCTTTAGCATTGCGAAGAGCTCGGGAATTGTCTTATTCATCCCTTGCATATTATAGTTCATCACGAAGCTCTTGTAGCTTGGTGCCAGTGATTGAAGAATTCTGTCAATTACGCTATCATCCGGAAGATTAACACCCAGTTGAATCAAGTGATTATTATACCCAGACATTTTGAGTATATGCTCACTGACAGAACTATTCTCTTCCATCTTGCAGCTGTAGAACTTATTGGAGACTTCATATCTCTCAATCCGGGCATTTGCTTGAAATATTAAATTCAACTCCTGGAACATCTCATATGCTCCATGACGTTCAAAACATCGTTGAAGACCCGGTTCTAAGCCGTAAAGCATGGCACACTGAACTATCGAGTAGTCATCAGCTTTGCTCTGCCAGATGTTCATAACTTCTGGTGTTGCTCTTGCAGGAGGCCTGGCACCTAGCGGCGCTTCTAGGACGTAATTCTTCTCTGCAGCAATGAGGATAATCCTCAGGTTACGGACCCAGTCCGTGTAATTGCTACCATCATCTTTCAACTTTGCTTTCTCAAGGAACGCATTAAAATTCAACGGAACAACATCACGGGCCATTTATCTACAATTAACATAGACAAGGAAGATACTATCAGGTACTAAGTTCATGATAAATTCAAGTTCAATTAATCATATTACTTAAGAACTCCCACTTAGATAGACATCCCTCTAATCATCTAAGTGATTACGTGATCCAAATCAACTAAACCATGTCCGATCATCACGTGAGATGGAGTAGTTTCAATGGTGAACATCACTATGTTGATCATATCTACTATATGATTCACGCTCGACCTTTCGGTCTCCGTGTTCCGAGGCCATATCTGCATATGCTAGGCTCGTCAAGTGTAACCTGAGTATTCCACGTGTGCAACTGTTTTGCACCCGTTGTATTTGAACGTAGAGCCTATCACACCCGATCATCACGTGGTGTCTCAGCACGAAGAACTTTCGTAACGGTGCATACTCAGGGAGAACACTTTTATCTTGAAATTTTAGTGAGAGATCATCTTATAATGCTACCGTCAATCAAAGCAAGATAAGATGCATAAAATATTGACATCACATGCAATCAATATAAGTGATATGATATGGCCATCATCATCTTGTGCTTGTGATCTCCATCTCTGAAGCACCGTCATGATCACCATCGTCACCGGCGCGACACCTTGATCTCCATCGTAGTATCATTGTCGTCTCGCCAACTTATTGCTTTTACGACTATCACTACCGCTTAGTGATAAAGTAAAACAACTACATGGCGATTGCATTGCATACAATAAAGCCACAACCATATGGCTCCTGCCAGTTGCCGATAACTCGGTTACAAAACATGATCATCTCATACAATAAAATATAGCATCATGTCTTGACCATATCACATCACAACATGCCCTGCAAAAACAAGTTAGACGTCCTCTACTTTGTTGTTGCAAGTTTTACGTGGCTGCTACGGGCTTAGCAAGAACCGTTCTTACCTACGCATCAAAACCACAACGATAGTTTGTCAAGTTGGTGCTGTTTTAACCTTCACAAGGACCGGGCATAGCCACACTCGGTTCAACTAAAGTGAGAGAGACAGACACCCGCCAGTCACCTTTAAGCAACGAGTGCTCGCAACGGTTAAACCAGTCTCGCGTAAGCATACGCGTAATGTCGGTCCGGGCCACTTCATCTCACAATACCGCTGAACCAAAGTATGACATGCTGGTAAGCAGTACGACTTATATCGCCCACAACTCACTTGTGTTCTACTCGTGCATAGCATCAACGCATAAAACCAGGCTCGGGTGCCACTGTTGGGGAACGTAGTAATTTAAAAAAAATTCCTACGCACACGCAAGATCATGGTGATGCATAGCAACGAGAGGGGAGAGTGTTGTCCACGTACCCTCGTAGACCGAAAGCGGAGTCGTTATCACAATGCGGTTGATGTAGTCGTACGTCTTCACGATCCGACCGATCATGTACCAAACGCACGGCACCTCCGAGTTCAGCACACGTTCAGCTCGATGACGTCCCTCGAACTCCGATCCCGCCGAGTGTTGAGGGAGAGCTTTGTCATCACGACGGCGTGGTGACGATGATGATATTCTACCGACGCAGGGCTTCGCCTAAGCTCCGCAACGATATTATCGAGGTGTAATATGGTGGAGGGGAGCACCGCACACGGCTAAAATATCGTAGATCAATTGTGTGTCTAGAGGTGCCCCCTGCCCCCGTATATAAAGGAGCAAGGGGGAGGCCGCTGGCCTAGGAGGTGTGGCGCGCCAGGAGGAGTCCTACTCCTACCGGGAGTAGGACTCCCCCCTTTCCTTGTTGGACTAGGAGTGGAAGAAGGGAAGAGGTGGAGGGGAGGAAGGAAGGGGGGCGCCGCCCCCCCTCTCCTTGTCCTATTCGGACTGGGGGGGAAGGGGGGTGCGGCCCTGCCCTAGCCTCCTCTCCTCTTTTCCACCTAGGCCCACTAGGGCCCATTAAGTTACCGGGGGGTTCCGGTAACCTCCCGGTACTCCGGAAAAATCCCGATTTCACCCGGAACACTTCCGATGTCCAAACATAGGCTTCCAATATATCAATCTTTATGTCTCGACCATTTCGAGACTCCTCGTCATGTCCGTGATCACATCCGGGACTCCGAACAACCTTCGGTACATCAAAACATATAAACTCATAATATAACTGTCATCGTAACTTTAAGCGTGCGGACCCTACGGGTTCGAGAACTATGTAGACATGACCGAGACACCTCTCCGGTCAATAACCAATAGCGGAACCTGGATGCTCATATTGGTTCCTACATATTCTACGAAGATCTTTATCGGTCAGACCGCATAACAACATACGTTGTTCCCTTTGTCATAGGTATGTTACTTGCCCGAGATTCGATCGTCGGTATCTCGATACCTAGTTCAATCTCGTTACCGGCAAGTCTCTTTACTCGTTCCGTAATACATCATCCCGCAACTAACTCATTAGTCACAATGCTTGCAAGGCTTATAGTGATGTGCATTACCGAGTGGGCCCAGAGATACCTCTCCGACAATCGGAGTGACAAATCCTAATCTCGAAATACGCCAACCGAACAAGTACCTTTGGAGACACCTGTAGAGCACCTTTATAATCACCCAGTTACGTTGTGACGTTTGGTAGCACACAAAGTGTTCCTCCGGTAAACGGGAGTTGCATAATCTCATAGTCAGAGGAACATGTACAAGTCATGAAGAAAGCAATAGCAACATACTAAACGATCGAGTGCTAAGCTAACGGAATGGGTCAAGTCAATCACGTCATTCTCCTAATGAGGTGATCCCATTAATCAAATGACAACTCATGTCTATGGCTAGGAAACATACCCTTCTTTGATTAACGAGCTAGTCAAGTAGAGGCATACTAGTGACACTCTGTTTGTCTATGTATTCACACATGTATTATGTTTCCGGTTAATACAATTCTAGCATGAATAATAAACATTTATCATGATATAAGGAAATAAATAATACTTTATTATTGCCTCTAGGGCATATTTCCTTCAGCTAGGCGGATAAATAGTTCCTTATAGTCAAGCGGACCCACGCTACAACTTGTTCCAAAGACATGCATCCATAATGCCCCGCTACTGGTGCGGCTTATTCTTCTTCTTGTTCTCATTTTCTGTGGGAGACGGCTTCACAACAAGCTCTCTGGACCTTGCAGCTATCTCAAAACCCACACGGGCATCGAGGGCAACATATTTTATTTGCTCGTACATCAAGGGATAATTCTCCCATCCAGACAACCTTAATGCTAGCGTCTCGTCACCCTTGTGAAGATTTGTTCCGAGCACAAAATTTGCTACGTCAAATAGGGATGGTGTCAGTTTATCACAATCTCTACATGAATTTTTATTTTGGTTTGTACGTCAGCGATGCTTTTCAAATCAAGGTTGCACAACTCCAACTTCTGTTTGTCCCCTGCGATGGCTTCCCCACATAAGTATATGTCCTCTCGAGACAAGAAATCATGAAGCTCACCTGGTATGGAGGGCGCGTGTATGATGTGATACACCAAAACATCATCTTCAAGGCACAGCTCAAGGACGGCGGCGTGTTGGATCTTCCCAGTGGCACGCTCCATGTACTCTGCGTCGAGACTAATGACCTTCATCTCCACCTTTTGGAGGGAGTTGGATACATTGTTGATCCACTTCCGAACAACCCTTGGGTGGTCGGTGACGGTGGCAACTATGCTCAATGAGCCTTCGACGAGGACATGTTGGACGCTAAAAAGCTGCATCTCGATCTCTTTCGCCATTTGGAACCGCTGGACCGGAGTGCTATGGTTTGGAGAATTAGAATTAGATGGCTAGTCTAACTGAAGAAGCTAATTATTTAAAGGGGCTTCGGATTTACACCAGGAGGATGTGAAGAGGTTAAAACAATGTGAATGCAGTGCGGTTTGGATGCAAATGAAGATGAAGGAGAGGTGAAGAAGCCAAGGAAAATCGGTTCTTGATGGAGAAGTAAATGGGAGAAGTGGCCTGCAGGCAGTTGATTAGATGGCTAGGTAGACTAAACGAAAAGGCTATGCGGGTAGACTGAGGAGTGGTACCTGTCCGTGTACGTGCCCATCCTTCTAGCGCTACATGTGCCACTGGCTAGTTGAGGTCACTCATTCGAATCACCGTGGTGAGACATTTTATGATTTCTTTTTATTTCTGCACCCCTCTTGACAGGTGGGACCTATGCAAACGGATAAAAAAAGTGTCATAGCTGGTTCAGATGGATATTGGCGCGTGCGTGGGGGACACAACATTCTCTAGTTAAGGAATAAGTATGCGGTTATCCTCAAAAAAAGAAAAGCCTTCTTCGCGCTTCCGCATGCACGAGAATTTGATGCTGCTCACAATATGGATGATACCTGGAGGATGAAGTGAACCCAGAGGCATGCTAGCATGGGAGTACTACTCATCTTCCTACTACTCCAACTACTAGTAGTAGTACAGCTGTGGTACACTTGATGGTCAAAATATTATTCATCCGGTCCTCACAGTGAAGTGACAAGAGCCTGCGCCCGAGGTGACACCAGTCGAGGCGGCGTGTTCGGGTTACCAAAGTCAGCCTCACCTTGTGCACTATGCAGTCACTGTCACCGCCGTTGTATAGCATGCCTCGCCTCGTCTCCCTGTCCCTAGCACCACTCCATCTCCACTCCGTCTCGTCGGAGATCCTGAGGTCACTCTTCATCATCTCACTGTGCCCCCGCGTACTCTCGCCTCGCTCGCCTCCCCCAGTACCACTATTCCCTTGCTAGCTGCTCCAGCACTGAGAGCCTTCTCCCCCGTAAATCAAGCCCCCAAAAACCCCACCTTCCAAACTCCACCATGGCCGAACGTGAACCGCGCAGCATCCATATGAGCCACGATTGGAGCAATATCCCTAGTGACATCCTCGACCTCTGTTGTTCGTGTATCGATATGTTGAGCGCCCTGCAGCTGGCTGCATGCTCGAGGGACATGCACACGGCCATCGTCGAAGCGAGGCCTAAGCTTTTCAAGACACCCTGCTTGCTGCTATGTGGTCTTGAGAGATTTGCTCACCATGATATGGAGGCGTACATGATGCCCCTCGACTTCAATCCGACCTCCATTAGCGGAAACTTCTTTGCAGGTATGTAGTGGGTCACCATACATCATTTCCCTCGACTTTGCACTACTGTAGGATGCTGCTAACGCGACACTACGATCAGAGACCCTTCGACGAAACTATGTGCGATGCCATAATCGCAAACGTTGGTGTAAAAAAACCCGCCAAAAAGGTGCAAAACATTTATGATGGCGGAGCCATCAAACACGGTTCATATTTTAGATGCATTAGCGATGCGGGACATACAGTTCAGTTCAATTAACTATTTGCGATGAGGAGGAACACAAGAGACGGGCAACCAGATGAAGGTGTGTGTGATATACGGCATACGGTTCACTCAGATGAACTGTTTGTGATTAGGCAACACAAAAGAAACGGCCGGCCAGATGAAGGTGTGTGCGATATACGGCATGCGGTTCACTCGGATGAACTGTTTGCGTTGAGGCATGAGAACAGAAACGGTTCAACTTAACAAGATGTGTGTGATACGCGGCAAAGAGGTCTGTAATCAGAAATGTGTGCGAAGACCGATAATAGCATAGATGGTTGCTGCTAATAAGACGTGTGTGTTGTGCGATGGGATTGCATACAGAACAACAACAACAACATATATATATATATATATATATATATAGAGAGAGAGAGAGAGAGAGAGACTACTGCAGGATGCTGCTAACGCGACACTACGATCAGAGACTGTCACGACCGGATTTTTGGGATAATAAATTCCCAGAAAAACGGCCTGTGTGCTCACCAGCCCCAGGATTACTGTTAGCTGATGAGGTACCAACTTGATACAAGAATTCCAAGCAAGTACAAAAATATGTGGTACAAGACCATTGTGGCCTAGGAGTACAACATGTGGTTGCTAATGGTTGAGGGCGGAAGCGGTTGGAAACATCTGCATCTATGGGACTCCATTTCCCACAAGAACAGCTGACCAGGATAACTCCTATCTTCGCGAGGCTGCAAAATTCAACACGCAGGTTCCGAGGCTGTCACCGCGATGCTTATCTCCATGCGCGAAAATCTGGCCAAGACAATAGCCAGGGACAAGCCAGTGAGTACGTTTGAATGTACTTGCAAACATTAAGAACACGGGTATAATATATCAAACATGCTCCGGATTATTATGCGATCACACGTCTGTCACGAAATGTACAAAAAACTACGATGCTCACATGTGGTAAACAAAATAATCCAAAGTAAAATACTAGGTGACAAACGAGGGTCTGAATGACTCCTCGAGAGGAAACTGCAAGAATAGTAATACTGGTGCCAAACGAGGGTCTGAATGACTCCTCGAGAGGAAACTGCAAGGATAGTAATACTGGTGCCAAACGAGGGTCTGAATGACTCCTCGAGAGGAAACTGCAAGGATAGTAATACTGGTGCCAAACGAGGGTCTGAATGACTCCTCGAGAGGAAAACTGCAGGAATAATAATGCCGCAGTCGGGCGTCCGGGCGACACCACATAAAGGGCTTATAAAAAGATAAAAGAACAACAAGCATGCCGCAGTCGGGCGTCTGAGCGACACCACAGAAAGGGCTTATAAGAGAATAATCACAGTGAATATCCAGGAGGTAGAACCATCCCAGGGATACTCAATAATATACGTAATATAAAAGGGTTAGTCCAAAATAATAAAGATCATAATCCATATGTGCCATAATCTTAAACAATATTTAGTTCAGTCGTTTCTCCATCCGAAAACCGATAATATGGTCTAGTCAAACCGTACCTCCATCCGAATACCGTTACTGAGCTCTAGCTAATTCGTTCTCCATCCGGAAACCGTCACTGAGTTCTAGTTAAACCGTTCTCCATCCGAATACCGTTACTAGATTCAACTCAGACTGTGGTCTTTACTCAAGAACATGACTATCCAACAGGATATATCCTCTGCAGAGGGAGTACCATTTTCCCACAAGTGACGGGTTTACTTAGTCCATCGGGACTAATTCCGTCTACGGTCTTTTAATTGAAAACACGCCTGACCTGCACACACCAGCTTAACTCACCGGTGTCTGGAATCACCCACGACACCTGCCAAGCAAAACTCTAAGTGGGGAGGCTACAACCTCGACGTAGCATGGGATCAAATTTCTATTCGCGCGCTCTAAGGGGGTGCCCCCCCTCTCGGTCCCAACCGGAAACACCCATGCCCCCTGACCAAGTGGCATGCCTACCGGAGGCCTCTGGTATCTTCCACTATGGCCTCTCTGTACGGTGTGTGCTTTGGTAAGGGGTTGACAACTTACTGAACCATACCCCGTCTGCGAATGGGACAAGTGGTGGTACCAACAAATAGGGAAGCTACTGATCAAGACTAAATCTACGACCGACACAGGTGGTCCAAGTATCCTCCAACAATATTACCACTAGTGAAATAGACCACCACTCCTCGAGCCTCACCATGCCATACCGGGCATACTCGTCTCGACGAGGGACTAGGGACAAGCTCGTGTCTACCCAAGACCACGACTTTCCCGGTTTCCTACCGGTATGCACGAGAAGCTCACGAGGATGATCCAAATCATTAGTGTATCCATTGCTGACCACAAAACAACTCCAAAGTGTACTCATGTACGAGACTATATCGATACATAAGGCAAACGCATACTCCAATGTTGTGATCGAATCAGAACACCACAACAAAATATTATGCCAGAGTTCAGAAATGCTTGCCTTCAAGAGTATGCAAAGGATGCATTTTTTTGGAAGCTTCCCCTTTTCTCCAAAATCCTATTTTGCAAAATATACAAATAACCAATATTTCAAACACAGTACCAAAAGTTGTCTCAAATATTTTTGAAATAAATCTTAAAATAAACTAGATGAAACTTGAGAGAGGTAGGAAAAAGAATCAACTCGTTTGGAGTTTTATTTTAAAAGTTATAGCTGGTCAAAGTCTGGTCAAACTCTGTTTTTAAATAAAACCAGAAAAGAAAACGATTCAGAAGAAAAATACGCTTTCGCAGTAGAGGAGACGCACTCGGGAGTTATGCGCCTTCACTTAAGCAGAGAGAGGACGGCCGCGCGGGTCACTGACAGTGGGTCCAGGGGGCCCACTGGTCAGGTTTGACCGTTCTTCCCTCCTTCTTCTCTCTTCTACCCGACGGGAGCGGGGCTCCGGCGATCGCCGTCGACGAACGGCAGCGCCTCACGGGCATCCAAGGGCGGGGATGGAACGGCCAGACCGAGGCGGTCCCCTAGGTGGTTGTTGGGTCGTCGGAGGTGGAAGGAATCGCCGGCGGCGAGCTCCGCGGCGGAGAGGGCTACGGTGGCGAAGTGACTTTTGTGCTCCGGTGGCCTCCGACCGAAGTTGGGCAGCTGGGCAGCTCCGCAAGAACTATGGGAAGCTACTGGTGGCGTTGGTTGGGCGAAAGGGTGGCCGGCTGCGACGAATCGCACCGGAGCTTAGCGGCGGCCGAACTGGCCGGAGTTGGTGAAGACGGTCCTCTCCGGTCAATCTACTGCTAGGGGAGCTCTACGAGGAGGGTCTGATGTCGCCTGAGTGCTCGGAGCGGCTCGGGGTCCCCTTATATAGTGTGACGAGGCTGGCTCCGCGGCGGTGGATAGGATCGACGACGAGTCGCCTTTGCTATAGTTGCAGGGCATCGTGGCGGCGACGAACACGTTCCGACGAGCACGAGGATAAGCACGAGCTATTCCCAGGGGCAGCTGGCGCGCTGGTGTGGTTTGGGCGGTGCCGAACATGGCAGAGGCCACTGCCGACGCCGGCGTGCCGCCAAGGGCGAGGCCAGCGCCGCAGCAGGGCACCAGAGATGCCGTGGAGCAGGGAGCGGGCTAGTGCGCGGTTCAGCGATGCAGTAGGGGCCAGGGACGGGTCGCGTCGAGTGCGGCAGTGCGGCGTGTCGGCTCAGTGCGCGCGCGTGCAAAACGTGCGCTCTGGGCGCGCCCAGAGCACGCACGGCAGGTGTTCGACGCAATGCCAGCGCGCTCTAGAGAGCTTGGGTGAGGCTGGCAAAGAACAGAACAAGGGTAGGGGTGGCTAGGGGACAAGGTTGTTGGGTCAGTGGAACAAAATCACAGTGCAAACAAAGAACTCATGCCAAAACAGACTGTGCACACCAGGTGTTCGACAGAATGCCAGATGCACTTAGGCAACTCTTGGAGTGGCCAAAATCTCCAGATCAGTGTCTCTTTAGATGCAGGAGATGGTGGTAAGATTAGTTTGGCAAAAACAGAAAGGTGATAGTGCAAGAATTTGAGAAAACCAGTTTTGGGCAGAAACTAAAGGCTGACATTGCATGCACCAAAAATATGCCAATGGGTCCAATCTCCTGGACTTAAGGGTTTTGAAGGGAGGGCTACAAGTAGGAAAATGCTCAGGGTTACTAGAGCAAGGAAAAATAAGGTTGCAGTACAAATCACCAAGTTGGACCAGAAAGCAAAAGAGGTTGATCCACTCAAATTTTCCAAGGAACAACACTGGGTTTTTGCTTGAAGATGAATTGTATGCATCCACTGACAACTCCAAACACTTGGAAGAATTTTTAAAGAAATATTCAAATGGGTTGTAGTGCAAAAGTGCCTACTGGACCAGATTGGAAAAGTTGGTGTAGAGCTCAAAATCTCCAATGGCCAGAAGGTATTTTTGCATAAAAGTGATGTGGAAACATCACATGACCTCCCCAAATTTTGGTGGAATTTTTGAATGCATTTGTCCAAAGGTTGTAGTGCAAAACAGGCTCCAAATGCAAAAGAAATCATTTTAAAGGAATAAAGCTTTGAGAAAATAAATCTTGCAACATTTGAATCCACTGATAAATAATTGTTTTATCATAGAGAGTAAACAAGTCCAACAATACCTTTGAAGGTTTCTCCCACTAGAGGCAAAAATCCAAAATCACAAAAGGTAAAACTTGACAAATGGAAAAGTTTTATTTCCTGGCAACATTTTAATAAATAAAACAAGGCCAAATTTTGGGTGTTACAGAGACCCTTCGAGAAACTGTGTGCGATGCAATATGAAAACCGTCAGAAATGTATAAAACGTTTGCGATGACGGATGCATCAAACACGGTTCAGGTTTTAGTTGCGTGTGCGATGAAGGGCATACGGTTCAGTTCAATTAATTGTTTACAAGGAACAAAAGAAACGGGCAGCCAGATGAAGGAGTGTGCGATACACAGCATACGGTTCACTCGGATGAACTATTTGTGATTAGGCAACACAAAAGAAACGGTCAGCCGGATCAAACGTGTGTGCGATATACGGCATGCGGTTCACTCGGATGAACTGTTTGCGTTGAGACATGAGAACAGAAACGGTTCAAATGAAGAAGATGTGTGTGATACGAGGCAAACATGTCTGTAATCGGAAACGTGTGCGAAGACCGATAACAACACAGACGATTACTGCTAACAAGCCGTGTGTGTTGTGGGCAAACGATTGGTGGTATACAATTGTGAGTGATTGATGAAAACATCACCGATGGGTTCCATTGTTTAGTCTGTGTGTGATGTGATTTTCTTTGTTCGCACAATATCTCCGCTCTGTCTACAAAGCATCAACATATATACTTAAAAAGACAACATTGCATAACCAAATTAAGCATACAATTACACAAGTGACTACACACATAACATTTCCACTCACCAAAGAAAGCAATTACATGCATACTAAAGTAGGAGAAACGAGGATCTAATCATCTACTTATTGTTGCGACGATGCTTGCCATTGCTCTGCTTTCGGCTGGATCCCTGGCCGTTTTAGGGAAGGAGGGACTTCCTCACGTCAACGATCCTCCTGTACATGTCGTAGCTCGTATACGCCTCCTTGGCCGCGTACACGACGTGAGCTTTGTCGAATTTCTCCATCCAGGCCGAGTGCCAGGCATGCTTGTCCTTGTTGCACGAATCCTTCATGTCTCTGTAGTAGGGGTCGATGATGGCCTCGGCGAGGTGAACCAGTGAGTCCTTATCATGCTCCTTGCTGCCCCTGATCTTGTATTGGCCCTGGATGTCGACAAGATTCTGGCAGGCGATGCCCGAATTCTCGAGCGCCTTTACATCGTTGGTGATGTCCACCGTAGCGAACATGTAGTGGGGGCTGTTAACAAACCTGGCGAAATGCTCGCAAGGCCTTGTGGCCAGGCAGTAGTGGTAGACGAGGACGTGGTGGCGCATGCACATCAGGGCGATGGCGACCTTGGGACGACACCCGGCACGAGCGCGGGTGTACTCGAGGTCGAACCCGACCACCTTGTACTTCTCCTCGGCAAGCAACAACTCCACGATCACTACAGGAATCAGCTACTTTTCAGTCTGCCATGGCAGACGACAAAGGCAAGGATGGCGGACGGCAAAGGCCTTTGCCGTCTGCCGCGGACGACAAAAGGCTCCAGCAAAGTAGGGATCGGTAAAGAGCTTCTTTGCCGTCTGCTTTTTGAAGCGGACGGCAAAGGGGCCTTTGCTATCAGCTGCTGACGGCAAAGAAAGCCGACGGCAATAAATGCGATGTTAGTCTGTTAGGCTCGTGGACCGGAGTCCGTGTAGCCTCCTCCTCGGACGAGGCCACCCTAGCAGTCATGTGCTCGGGTGAAACAGCTGGGGGTGGCGGCGAGGAAGGTGCCCTAGCAGTCACCCTACCTCCTCTCCCGCGACCATGTGCTCCAACTCCTCTCTTCTCCCCTCCCTTACCTCGTCCCCTGCTGGGCACCGCTGTCGAAGAAGAAGGGCCCGACGGTGTTGCCATACTGTCCAGCAACGCTCGGCGGAGAGGTGCGTGTGGAATGGAAGACCTCCCACCACGCGCCGACGAAGAAGGGGCCTCAAAGCGCTCCCAACCAGCGCCCACCATCTTTCAACACCTGCCATGACAAAGAGTAAACGAAATTAGTACAACATGAAAAAATACCGACATGAATAATACTATGTATATCACTTATGTATCATCATCAAGTACAACATAAAAAAATTGAATACCTGACACTACTAATAATCTCGATCACTATCATCAATAAATGCATAATCGTCATCATCACTATAATCAATGACGGGCTCATAGGGTTCAGTGGCATCAAATATATGACCTAACTCATAATTCACAAATATATGACCTCGTCGGCCTCTGGTGCCGTGGGTGTCGTGTCGGGGTCGGAGTGCCGTGTCGGGGTCGGGGTGCGTCGGGGTGGTCGGGGTCGGGGTTTGGTGTCAGGGTGTCGGGGGT
>NC_057811.1:387718517-387727390 GCF_018294505.1 Triticum aestivum | reverse complement strand
AGCGGTGGCCTGGTGGAGGGG
Organism: Triticum aestivum; assembly: GCF_018294505.1. Lineage (NCBI taxonomy): Eukaryota > Viridiplantae > Streptophyta > Magnoliopsida > Poales > Poaceae > Triticum > Triticum aestivum. The sequence goes on along the minus strand of NC_057811.1, from coordinate 387,727,369 downwards.
GAGGCCGCGGTGGGTGGGGGCGGCGGCGGCCCGGTGGAGGGGGAGGCCGCGGCGGGACGGGGCGGGTAAGGCCACGCAGGGGAGGGGAGGGGGCGGCTGGCCGGCCGCGGCGTGGCTGGCCGACGTGGAAGGGGCGCCGCACGGGAGGGGTGAAGGAAATATGCCCTAGAGGCAATAATAAAGTTATTATTTATTTCCTTATATCATGATAAATGTTTATTATTCATGCTAGAATTGTATTAACCGGAAACATAATACATGTGTGAATACATAGACAAACAGAGTGTCACTAGTATGCCTCTACTAGACTAGCTCGTTGATCAAAGATGGTTATGTTTCCTAGCCATAGACATGAGTTGTCATTTGATTAACGGGATCATATCATTAGGAGAATGATGTGATTGACTTGACCCATTCCGTTAGCTTAGCACTCGATCGTTTAGTATGTTGCTATTGCTTTCTTCATGACTTATACATGTTCCTATGACTATGAGATTATGCAACTCCCGTTTACCGGAGGAACACTTTGTGTGCTACCAAACGTCACAACGTAACTGGGTGATTATAAAGGTGCTCTACAGGTGTCTCCGAAGGTACTTGTTGGGTTGGCGTATTGCGAGATTAGGATTTGTCACTCCGATTGTCGGAGAGGTATCTTTGGGCCCACTCGGTAATGCACATCACTATAAGCCTTGCAAGCATTGCAACTAATGAGCTAGTTGCGGGATGATGTATTATGGAACGAGTAAAGAGACTTGCCGGTAACGAGATTGAACTAGGTATCGAGATACCGACGATCGAATCTCGGGCAAGTAACATACCAATGACAAAGGGAACAACGTATGTTGTTATGCGGTCTGACCGATAAAGATCTTCGTAGAATATGTAGGAACCAATATGAGCATCCAGGTTCCGCTATTGGTTATTGACCGGAGAGGTGTCTCGGTCATGTCTACATAGTTCTCGAACCCGTAGGGTCCGCACGCTTAACGTTACGATGACAGTTATATTATGAGTTTATATGTTTTGATGTACCGAAGGTTGTTCGGAGTCCCGGATGTGATCACGAACATGACGAGGAGTCTCGAAATGGTCGAGACATAAAGATTGATATATTGGAAGCCTATGTTTGGACATCGGAAGTGTTCTGGGTGAAATCGGGATTTTTCCGGAGTACCGGGAGGTTACCGGAACCCCCCGGTAACTTAATGGGCCTTATTGGGCCTAGGTGGAAGAGAGGAGAGGATGCCAGGGCAGGGCCGCGCCCCCCTTCCTTCCTCCCCTCCACCTCTTCCCCCTTCCTCTCCTAGTGCAACATGGAAAGGGGGGAGTCCTACTCCCGGTAGGAGTAGGACTCCTCCTAGGCGCGCCTCTCCTCCCTTGGCCGGCGGCCTCCCCCTTGCTCCTTTATATACGGGGGCAGGGGGGTACCTCTCGACACACAATTGATCAATGATCTTTTAGCCGTGTGCGGTGCCCCCCTCCACCATATTACACCTCGATAATATCGTAGCGGAGCTTAGGCGAAGCCCTGCGTCGGTAGAACATCATCATCGTCACCACGCCGCCGTGCTGACGAAACTCTCCCTCAACACTCGGCTGGATCGGAGTTCGAGGGATGTCATCGAGCTGAACGTGTGCTAAGCGTGTGTTCGGTACTTGATCGGTCGGATCGTGAAGACGTACGACTACATTAACCGCGTTGTGTTAACGCTTCTGCTTTCGGTCTACAAGGGTACATGGACAACACTCTCCCCTCTCATTGCTATGCATCACCATGATCTTGCGTGTTCGTAGGAATTTTTTTGAAATTACTACGTTCCCCAACAGTGGCATCCGAGCCTGGTTTTATGCGTTGATGTTATGCATGAGTAGAACACAAATGAGTTGTGGGCGATATAAGTCATACTGCTTACCAGCATGTCATACTTTGGTTCGGCGGTATTGTGAGATGAAGCGGCCCGGACCGACATTACGCGTACGCTTACGCGAGACTGGTTTCACCGTTGCGAGCACTCGTTGCTTAAAGGTGACTGGCGGGTGTCTGTCTCTCTCACTTTAGTTGAACCGAGTGTGGCTACGCCCGGTCCTTGCGAAGGTTAAAACAACACCAACTTGACAAACTATCGTTGTGGTTTTGATGCGTAGGTAAGAACGGTTCTTGCTAAGCCCATAGCAGCCACGTAAAACTTGCAACAACAAAGTAGAGGACGTCTAACTTGTTTTGCAGGGCATGTTGTGATGTGATATGGTCAAGACATGATGCTATATTTTATTGTATGAGATGATAATGTTTTGTAACCGAGTTATCGGCAACTGGCAGGAGCCATATGGTTGTCGCTTTATTGTATGAAATGCAATCGCCATGTAATTGTTTTACTTTATCACTAAGCGGTAGCGATAGTCGTAAAAGCAATAGTTGGCGAGACGACAACGATACTACGATGGAGATCAAGGTGTCGCGCCGGTGACGATGGTGATCATGACGGTGCTTCGGAGATGGAGATCACAAGCACAAGATGATGATGGCCATATATATCACTTATATTGATTGCATGTGATGTTTATCTTTTATGCATCTTATCTTGCTTTGATTGACGGTAGCATTATAAGATGATCTCTCACTAAAATTTCAAGATAAAAGTGTTCTCCCTGAGTATGCACCGTTGCGGAAGTTCTTCGTGCTGAGACACCACGTGATGATCGGGTGTGATAGGCTCTACGTTCAAATACAACGGGTGCAAAACAGTTGTACACGCAGAATACTCAGGTTAAACTTGACGAGCCTAGCATATGCAGATATGGCCTCGGAACACGGAGACCGAAAGGTCGAGCGTGAATCATATAGTAGATATGATCAACATAGTGATGTTCACCATTGAAACTACTCCATCTCACGTGATGATCGGACATGGTTTAGTTGATATGGATCACGTGATCACTTAGAGGATTAGAGGGATGTCTATCTAAGTGGGAGTTCTTAAGTAATATGATTAATTGAACTTGAATTTATCATGAACTTAGTACCTGATAGTATCTTCCTTGTCTATGTTAATTGTAGATAAATGGCCCGTGCTGTTGTTCCGTTGAATTTTAATGCGTTCCTTGAGAAAGCAAAGTTGAAAGATTATGGTAGCAATTACACGGACTGGGTCCGTAACTTGAGGATTATCCTCATTGCTGCACAGAAGAATTACGTCCTGGAAGCACCGCTAGGTGCCAGGCCTCCTGCAAGGGCAACACCAGAAGTTATGAACATCTGGCAGAGCAAAGCTGATGACTACTCGATAGTTCAGTGTGCCATGCTTTACGGCTTAGAACCGGGTCTTCAACGACGTTTTGAACGTCATGGAGCATATGAGATGTTCCAGGAGTTGAAGTTAATATTTCAAGCAAATGCCCGGATTGAGAGATATGAAGTCTCCAATAAGTTCTACAGCTGCAAGATGTAAGAGAATAGTTCTGTCAGTGAGCATATACTCAAAATGTCTGGGTATAATAATCACTTGATTCAACTGGGAGTTAATCTTCCGGATGATAGCGTCATTGACAGAATTCTTCAATCACTGCCACCAAGCTACAAGAGCTTCGTGATGAACTATAACATGCAAGGGATGAATAAGACAATTCCCGAGCTCTTCGCAATGCTAAAGGCAGCGGAGGTAGAAATCAAAAAGGAGCATCAAGTGTTGATGGTCAATAAGACCACTAGTTTCAAGAAAAAGGGCAAAGGGAAGAAGAAGGGGAACTTCAAGAAGAATAGCAAGCAAGTTGCTGTTCAGGAGAAGAAACCCAAGTCTGGACCTAAGCCTGAAACTGAGTGCTTCTACTGCAAGCAGACTGGTCACTGGAAGCGGAACTGCCCCAAGTATTTGGCGGATAAGAAGGGTGGCAAGGTTAACAAAGGTATATGTGATATACATGTTATTGATGTGTACCTTGCTAATGCTCGCAGTAGCACCTAGGTATTTGATACTGGTTCTATTTCTAATATTTGCAACTCGAAACAGGGGCTACGGATTAAGCGAAGATTGGCTAAGGACGAGGTGACGATGCGCGTGGGAAATGGTTCCAAACTCGATGTGATCGCGGTCGGCACGCTACCTCTACATCTACCTTCGGGATTAGTATTAGACCTAAATAATTGTTATTTGATGCGAGACAATTATTCATTTAAATCAGAGAATAATGGTTGTTCTATTTATATGAATAATATATTTTATGGTCATGCACCCTTGCAGAGTGGTCTATTTTTAATGAATCTCGATAGTAGTGACACACATATTCATAATGTCGAAGCCAAAAGATGCAGAGTTGATAATGATAGTGCAACTTATTTGTGGCAATGCTGTTTAGGTCATATCGGTGTAAAGCGCATGAAGAAACTCCATACTGATGGACTTTTGGAACCACTTGATTATGAATCACTTGGTACTTGCGAACCGTGCCTCATGGGCAAGATGACTAAAACACCGTTCTCCGGAACTATGAAGAGAGCAACAGATTTATTGGAAATCATACATACAGATGTATGTGGTCCGATGAATATTGAGGCTCGTGGCGCATATCGTTATTTTCTCACCTTCACAGATATGGGTATATCTACTTAATTGAACATAAGTCTGAAACATTTGAAAAGTTCAAAGAATTTCAGAGTGAAGTTGAAAATCATCGTAACATGAAAATAAAATTTCTACGATCTGATCGTGGAGGAGAATATTTGAGTTTTGAGTTTGGTCTTCATTTGAAACAATGCGGAATAGTTTCGCAACTCACGCCACCCGGAACACCACAGCGTAATGGTGTGTCCGAACGTCGTAATCGTACTTTACTAGATATGGTGCGATCTATGATGTCTCTTACTGATTTACCGCTATCGTTTTGGGGTTATGCTTTAGAGACGGCTGCATTCACTCTAAATAGGGCACCATCGAAATCCGTTGAAACGACACCTTATAAACTATGGTTTGGCAAGAAACCAAAGTTGTCGTATCTTAAAGTTTGGGGTTGCGAGGCTTATGTGAAGAAACTTCAACCTGATAAGCTCGAACCTAAATCGGAGAAATGTGTCTTCATAGGATACCCAAAGGAGACTGTTGGGTACACCTTCTATCACAGATCCGAAGGCAAAACATTCGTTGCTAAGAATGGATCCTTTCTAGAGAAGGAGTTTCTCTCGAAAGAAGTGAGTGGGAGGAAAGTAGAACTTGATGAGGTAACTATACCTGCTCCCTTATTGGAAAGTAGATCATCACAGAAATCAGTTTCTGCGACACCTACACCAATTAGTGAGGAAGTTAATGATAATGATCATGAAACTTCAGATCAAGTTATTACTGAACCTCGTAGGTCAACCAGATCAAGATCCGCACCAGAGTGGTACGGTAATCCTGTTCTGGAGGTTATGTTACTAGACCATGACGAACCTACGAACTATGAAGAAGCGATGGTGAGCCCAGATTCCGCAAAATGGCTTGAAGCCATGAAATCCGAGATGGGATCCATGTATGAGAACAAAGTATGGACTTTGGATGACTTGCCCGATGATCGGCAAGCCATTGAAAATAAATGGATCTTCAAGAAGAAGACTGACGCTGATGGTAATGTTACTGTCTATAAAGCTCGACTTGTTGCGAAAGGTTTTCGACAAGTTCAAGGGATTGACTACGATGAGACCTTCTCACCTGTAGCGATGCTTAAGTCTGTCCGAGTCATGTTAGCAATTGCTGCATTTTATGATTATGAAATTTGGCAAATGGATGTCAAAACTGCATTCCTGAATGGATTTCTGGAAGAAGAGTTGTATATGATGCTACCGGAAGGTTTTGTCGATCCAAAGGAAGCTAACAAAGTGTGCAAGCTCCAGTGATCCATTTATGGACTGGTGCAAGCCTCTCGGAGTTGGAATAAACGCTTTGATAGTGTGATCAAAGCATTTGGTTTTATACATACTTTTGGAGAAGCCTGTATTTACAAGAAAGTGAGTGGGAGCTCAGTAGCATTTCTGATATTATATGTGGATGACATATTGCTCATTGGAAATGATATAGAATTTCTGGATAGCATAAAGGGATACTTGAATAAGAGTTTTTCAATGAAAGACCTCGGTGAGCTGCATATATATTAGGCATTAAGATCTATAGAGATAGATCAAGACGCTTAATTGGACTTTCACAAAGCACATACCTTGACAAAGTTTTGAAGAAGTTCAAAATGGATCAAGCAAAGAAAGGGTTCTTGCCTGTACTACAAGGTGTGAGATTGAGTAAGACTCAATGCCCGACCACTGCAGAAGATAGAGAGAAGATGAAAGATGTTCCCTATGCTTCAGCCATAGGCTCTATCATGTATACAATGCTGTGTACCAGACCTGATGTGTGCCTTGCTATAAGTTTAGCAGGGAGGTACCAAAGTAATCCAGGAGTGGATCACTGGACAGCGGTGAAGAACATGCTGAAATACCTGAAAAGGACTAAGGATATGTTTCTCGTTTATGGAGGTGACAAAGAGCTCATCGTAAATGGTTACGTTGATGCAAGCTTTGACACTGATTCAGACGATTCTAAATCGCAAACCGGATACGTGTTTACATTGAACAGTGGAGCTGTCACTTGGTGCAGTTCTAAGCAAAGTGTCGTGGCGGGATCTACGTGTGAAGCGGAGTACATAGCTGCTTCGGAAGCAGCAAATGAAGGAGTCTGGATGAAGGAGTTCATATCCGATCTAGGTGTCATACCTAGTGCATCGGGACCAATGAAAATCTTTTGTGACAACACTGGTGCAATTGCCTTAGCAAAGGAATCCAGATTTCACAAGAGAACCAAGCACATCAAAAGACGCTTCAATTCCATCCGGGATTTAGTCCAGGTGGGAGACATAGAAATTTGCAAGATACATACGGATCTAAATGTTGTAGACCCGTTGACTAAGCCTCTTCCACGAGCAAAACATGATCAACACCAAGACTCCATGGGTGTAAGAATCATTACTGTGTAATCTAGATTATTGACTCTAGTGCAAGTGGGAGACTGAAGGAAATATGCCCTAGAGGCAATAATAAAGTTATTATTTATTTCCTTATATCATGATAAATGTTTATTATTCACGCTAGAATTGTATTAACCGGAAACATAATACATGTGTGAATACATAGACAAACAGAGTGTCACTAGTATGCCTCTACTAGACTAGCTCGTTGATCAAAGATGGTTATGTTTCCTAGCCATAGACATGAGTTGTCATTTGATTAACGGGATCACATCATTAGGAGAATGATGTGATTGACTTGACCCATTCCGTTAGCTTAGCACTCGATCGTTTAGTATGTTGCTATTGCTTTCTTCATGACTTATACATGTTCCTATGACTATGAGATTATGAAACTCCCGTTTACCGGAGGAACGCTTTGTGTGCTACCAAATGTCACAACGTAACTGGGTGATTATAAAGGTGCTCTACAGGTGTCTCCGAAGGTACTTGTTGGGTTGGCGTATTTCGAGATTAGGATTTGTCACTCTGATTGTCGGAGAGGTATCTCTGGGCCCACTCGGTAATGCACATCACTATAAGCCTTGCAAGCATTGCAACTAATGAGCTAGTTGCGGGATGATGTATTATGGAACGAGTAAAGAGACTTGCCGGTAACGAGATTGAACTAGGTATCGAGATACCGACGATCGAATCTCGGGCAAGTAACATACCGATGACAAAGGGAACAACGTATGTTGTTATGCGGTCTGATCGATAAAGATCTTCGTAGAATATGTAGGAACCAATATGAGCATCCAGGTTCCGCTATTGGTTATTGACCGGAGAGGTGTCTCGGTCATGTCTACATAGCTCTCGAACCCGTAGGGTCCGCACGCTTAGCGTTACGATGACAGTTATATTATGAGTTTATATGTTTTTATGTACCGAAGGTTGTTCGGAGTCCCGGATGTGATCACGGACATGACGAGGAGTCTCGAAATGCTCGAGACATAAAGATTGATATATTAGAAGCCTATGTTTGGACATCGGAAGTGTTCCGGGTGAAATCGGGATTTTTCCGGAGTACCGGGAGGTTACCGGAACCCCCCGGTAACTCAATGGGCCTTATTGGGCCTAGGTGGAAGAGAGGAGAGGAGGCCAGGGCAGGGCCGCGCCCCCCTTCCCCCCCAGTCCGAATAGGACAAGGAGAGGGGGGCGGCGCCCCCCCTTCCTTCCTCCCCTCCACCTCTTCCCCCTTCCTCTCCTAGTGCAACATGGAAAGGGGGGGTGTCCTACTCCCGGTAGGAGTAGGACTCCTCCTAGGCGCGCCTCTCCTCCCTTGGCCGGTGGCCTCCCCCTTGCTCCTTTATATACGGGGGCAGGGGGGCTCCTCTCGACACACAATTGATCAACGATCTTTTAGCCGTGTGCGGTGCCCCCCTCCACCATATTACACCGCGATAATATCGTAGCGGAGCTTAGGCGAAGCCCTGCGTCGGTAGAACATCATCATCGTCACCACGCCGTCGTGCTGACGAAACTCTCCCTCAACACTCGGCTGGATCGGAGTTCGAGGGATGTCATCGAGCTGAACATGTGCTGAACTCGGAGGTGCCGTGCGTTCGGTACTTGATCGGTCGGATTGTGAAGACGTACGACTACATCAACCGCGTTGTGTTAACGCTTCCGCTTTCGGTCTACGTGGGTACGTGGACAACACTCTCCCCTCTCGTTGCTATGCATCACCATGATCTTGCGTGTTCGTAGGAATTTTTTTGAAATTACTACGTTCCCCAACAAGGGGTGCGGGTCGAGGGGGCGAGGGGTCGGCGGCGGGTGGTGGAGCGACGGGACAAGTGGTGCCGCGGGTGGTCGGGGCGACG
>NC_057811.1:387708245-387718255 GCF_018294505.1 Triticum aestivum | reverse complement strand
GACGGGGCGAGAGGCGGTGGGTGGGCGGGTGGCGGCGGCGGGTGGTGGGGGTTGCGGCGAGGTGGCTGGTGGCGGGGGCGGCGGTGGTCTCGTCGGGGTGGGGAGGACAGAAAGAGAGAGGGAGAGGGAGGGAGCAGGGTGGGGACCCGGCCGTTAGTTAGGTTATCTCTTTGCCGTCCACCTCCCATTGCCGTCCGCTCTTTTGCTCTTTGTCGTCTGCTAGCAGACGGCAAAGAGGGGGGCCGTTAGGTTTTTTCTAAGCAGCTCATTAGTGGGGCCCACCTCTCTCTTTGTCGTCCATCAGCTGACGGCAAAGATTCTTTGCCGTCCGCCAGCTGACGGCAAAGAAATGGCTGATGGCAAAGACCTTCTTTGCCATCAGCTAGTTCTTTGTCGTCCGTTTTCTGTAAGCGGACGACAAAGACCTTATTTGCCGTCAGCCAGCAGATGGCAAAGAAATGGCAGACGGCAAATAAGGTAATTCCAGTAGTGGATGTGGATGGAGTGCTCCACCCAGACCGGGTCGTCGGTGTACACCACCGAGAGGTCAATGAACCTTCTGTGGGTGTCTACCACGGCACGCATGGTGATCTGCTGCTCGTTGTCGGCAACCGCTCGGAGCGCCATTGGAGCTGCGCAGGATACCCTCTAAGAATTTCTTGTGGTGGGTGTGCTTCTTGGAATGGTGGGGCGCGATCGAAAGGTTGAAGAGACACAAGGGTAGGTTAAATGGCCGCTGTAATAAATGGGGGCCGGCCGGCCTGTAATCGTCACTTCTTGTCACGGTGTTCATACCGGAGGATTCCAGTGCATGCTTGACAACACCGCACCGCACGCGTGGTCTCGAAGAGGCGCCAAATGTATCGTCGGTGAGCCTGTTCCCGCGCTACCGCGCTCTTTACCGCGCAAGCTTCCCGCCTAGCTAGTTTGGCCACGCGTCGGCTAGAAGAGGGACAAATCTTGGGCGTTTATTGGCAAAAAGCTTTGTAAAAATGAAATGTGTGGAATGACTTCGGTCATAAGTTTACCCTTGGGTGATGAGGTCAAAGTTACACAGAAGGGTGATGATGGACACTCGAGGGCGATAATTAATTTTGCGCTCTACACAATACACGGTGGAAGAAACCAACTGTGTGCAATAATGTGGAAGATCGCAGTCGAGTTAGCTATAGAGATCGTGTGCTGCGAGATCGACAAGGTAAACTGATTTCAGAATGGTTAATAAAACTAAGACCATTGCATATTAAGGTCAAAATAGTGCTAGCAATATACGAGTCTAATATGATGGCATTTCAACGATTGTTCCACAAAAGCTCGAAATGTTACAAGGTTCAAATTCCAGAGTTATATGGCTCAAATTCAAACATTACAAGGTTCAAACTGATATTAGAAATGAAATTCAGCTCATCCGCTGCAAACGCTCGCACTCATCCGCTGAACATGGATATCAGAGAGGTTCAAACTAATATCACCGCTTCTAAGTCTGGCTTCGAAACCTCACATTTTTTGCAAAGGGGTCAGTGAGGGAGTCCTAGACTAAGGGGTCCACAGGCGTCTGGCCTGTTAGCCATGGGCCGGACTGATTGGCTGTGAAGACACGAAGGCCGAAGACTGCACCCGTGTCCGGATGGGACTCTCCTTGGCGTGGAAGGCAAGCTTGGCGACCGAATATGTAGATTCTTTTCCTTTGTAACCGACCTTGTGTAACCCTAGATCCTCCGGGTGCTTATATAAACCAGAGGACTTAGTCCGGAAACAGGGATACTCATTACCATAGTCATACAGGCTAGACTTCTAGGGTTTAGCCATTACGATCTCGTGGTAGATCAACTCTTGTAATACTCATATCCATCAAGATCAATCAAGCAGGAAGTACGGTATTACCTCCATAGAGAGGGCCCGAACCTGGGTGAACATCGTGTCCCTTGTCTCCTGTTACCATCGACCTTAGACGCATAGTTCGGGACCCCCTACCCGAGATCCGCCGGTTTTGACACCGACAGTCAGCCACTGAGAAGTCATGTATGGGGTTGACACGATGATTTCCGATTACTCTGCCATCTGAAGTTCCAAAATGAAATTCAGCATTTTTGGAGCCTACTCCATTCTGCCGCAGGCGCCGGTGCTAATCAACAAACCATTCATTTTTGCAAAATAAATGTAGGGAAAACCTCATTTCCTTCAGCACCCTTGCTCTAAGAACAAAGAACCTGGCGAATATAATCTCCGGTACGGTCCCTCGATAGGAGTTCAAATTAATTTCTGAGAGATGCAGATCTAGGCATTCGACGTGATTGTTATATTGTATCACATTATCCACCACTAGGCCTAATCTTATCTGCAAAAGAAGAAAACATGTTAGTGCCTACATGCAGTTTTGAACATTACTACATGCCTAGCTATTTGGTTTGCAGGATTTGTAAAATGCACTAACATGCCATCTTCGATCTGACATGATACATGGGCATTTGATGAAAAATGTAGCCTTCTTCACAAGAGGATGGAGTGGATGAAAAGTTCCCTAAGAAAACTAGTACAGATGAATCCAAAGGAGAAATGCTTATTTATTGTAACCATATGGATCAAGCAACCAATATCGGGGGGGAGGGGGGGCGACATGTATGTACTGAAATCCTCCAAAAGAACCTTCAGAAATCGTACTACATTGTCATTGTAAACTTGGAAAAAGGTGTCACAAATTGAACTCCCTTATGGTTAACATTTAACAGGAAAGGAACATCACCTTGATATACAGCTTCTCTAGGCACGGAAAGCATCTCAGGAAACTGACAACTTGCTCCAGGTCAGGCCCAATAGATTCTAGTGCCAAGACCTTCATTGTGCGCAGTTTTGGAGTCAAGGTTGTCGGAATCATTTTTTGAATGACAGACGAACAAACATCTTCAAAATTAGAAATAATGTTAATTTGTAGAAGGAGAGGTAGAAGGCGGCTGTTGTACCTGAACGGGTGTGGATCCAATAACAAGTTCGGAGTATTTGTCAGACGAGTAGCCCACCACTGTCAATTTCGGTGCAGAAATGACATTGATTCTTGTTGGACCTTCTTGATCAACTACAAGTAATCTCTCAAGTGCAGGTGTGTCCTGGATGACCATACCGTGGTACACATCTTGTGATGTCTTCCTTCCGCACCAGCAACACACATAAATAGTCCGGAGAGTCATGGAGGTGATGTGGAAGGTACTCAACCCATTGATCGCCTGAAGACGAAGGTACTCGAGTGTAGTACAGCCACGGAGTAGGCGCTCCATGTCACCCTTTGAGAGGAAGGCGGCGACGAGCTCGAGGTGCTTCAGTCGTGGTAGAATAAGAGCGGGCGCGTCATTAAGGGGCGGGAAATGGCAGTTCCTGAACTTGGCAACGCGCACCGTGGGCGCGAGGTGGAGTGCGGACGTTGGCAGCGACCGCATATGCCCATCATCAAAAGTGAGCTCCTCGATCTGATCTAGGGCGGGGGATCAGAACCACTCGTCAAGCTTGGCTCGTTCCTTGCCATTGGAACAGAACTTGCCCATTCTAAGGCCTTTGGCTGGGCCAAGGTGATTGCCGAGGATCTTGGAGAACGCAGCCAAGCTTTTGCAATAGCCATGGCAGAGCTCGTGGGTGTCGATGAGGTCGAGAGGGCTAGAGTTCCATAGGGGGCGCCACCGCCGGGAAACAAGGGTTGTCGGCGCCCCATATTTGATTGGGAGGAGGGAGATGATGACTCTCAACATATCATCGGGGAGGCTGCTGATTAAGTCTAGGCCTGCTGGAGTCGCTTGCGGTTCTAGCTTGCCCCGCCTCCGCTTGTTGGCAGCCCCGTTCTCCACCTCTAGAGTCTCCTTGTCAGCGACGCTTTCTGATAGAAATGGGAGTAGAGGGAATATTTAGTTAAAATAGGGCAATAGAAAAGTGTATTGGTAATTAGAAGTTATTAGGTAGGAATATAGGAAGAAAAGGGAATAACAATTGGTTGCTTAAATACTACACAATTCATTTGACATTGCTGGGTAAGTCAACATGTGCAGATAGTTGAAAAGAAAACTTACTTCGAACAATGTCTGGATGGATGATTTTGTCGGAGAAGTTAGCATATATCTCATGACCAGGCCGTTTTATGTGAAGTGCAATTTTAGTGCCAGCTTTCAGTACATAAAACTTTGCAATTTCATTCCAAAAGCCAGTGCCAAAATAGGAGTCACCACGTTCATCAAGTCCTACAGTAGCAACGATTGTAAATCCATGGTTTGTGTGCAGTATGACATCCATGGAGCCTTGATATATGTAAAGCGAAAAATTGTGCACTACATAATTTGTTGCATAGCGAGGGATGTCCTGCAGAAAATGGTAGGATTGTTAAATAAAATATGGTAACATGCAAATATGGGCCCAAATTGAAAGAACTGTACAACAGTTGAAATCAAAGGACAAAAAACTATAATTAAACAAATAGGGTAAACATGATGCAATGGAAAAATGAGAGTAATCGAAAGAACAATACAACATTAATTTGCCTAATATAGAAAGAAGAGGGGGGAAATTCCCTTTGACGTATATGGTGCATGTGGCACCTTTTTATCCAAATGTAGCAATATTTAGAATATGTTCAGGAATGTAGGCCATGCCAACCGATTTAGGGTGAAATTGAACATACCGTGCGCGTCCTCAAGTTATCTGGTACGATGAGATGGAATCTCTAGTGGCAGTCGCCAAGTCCTGAAGTGTCGGCGCACTGTATCTATGAATGAAAGAAAACCCTCAAATCAACTCGAATAAAAATGAATTCACGGTGATTTTCGCCGGGTGATTAAAGGAGGCAGATGAACTAGGATAAGAGATGAGATAATATCTTGTTAAATTAGTTACCTTGTCGTCCATGAGAAAGAACCCTCAGTATGGCAGATTCCCCAACTGAGCGGTGCTGGGTCGACCGCGAGCAGCGTCGAGAAAGTCGATGGCGATAGGCGGTGGCAAGCGGAAGTGGCAAAATGCGGTGGGCTTTGCCGGCAGCCTGGCAGCGGCGGTAGGCGTCGAGCTAAGTGTTTACCGCCGCGATAGGCGGTGCCATGGCATAGACGCGGAGGAGCTTGTGCAAGTGTGAATGGGGAACATACCGGAGGGGCCGAGGGGGTGGCAGGCGGGGTGAGGGTTTTTGTGACGTGGGGATGGTGAGGGTTTTCTTTTTTCTTTTTTGAATTGGGTGGTGAGGGTTTTCTATCCCACAAAGAGTTTTGGGGGCGACGTTTTGCTAGAGCGAACCGTGTGTGATTGACACAGCAGGCAAAATGAAAGTCATTGCACACAGTTCCAATTTTGGGAACCGTGTGTGATTGACGTACTACCTCCATCCTGGTTTATTGGTCCCCCGTTGTAATTTTTTCCAAAATTTGGCAAAATGTATAACATACTCAGACATAGATAATAAGCGTACATGTACATAAGCATAGTTCAACCATAAGTACATAGTTCAACCGTCATTAAGCATACTCAAGCGTACATAGTTCGATCCATCCCACATCTCATCTCACATGCGGCTGACACGATCCTGAAGCTTCTCCAGGTACTCGGCATACGCGTCGTGCGCCACCCTGTGAGAATACTTCTACTTGAAGGAGCCAACGACCCGTCCTATTGCATGCGCCAGAACACTTAGATACGCATCATGAATCTTGTGGTTCCAAAATGGGCATCCATTGCCGTCGTTCCAGGTCCTAATACGCCTGTTATGCATTCCCGCATAAAGCTCCCTCAGGATTCGCCTCTTGTACCTCCTCTGGGCATCTTCATCCTCGTTGTCCACATTGTCAGACAACACCTATACAAATAGTAAAACAAATTTGGCATCAAATCACTGATTACATGCCGTGAAGTAGGATAAGGAATTTATGGCTATTTATTTATACATATCCAGAGATTATGGTTCAATTTTTAAGCACAGTCATCTATGTACAGACCAATCTTGAAGAAAATAATGGCACAAACATATGTAGGTCATTCAAAATCAATTGTCAAGTCCTGGATAGGAATTATTATCATGAACACTGACCCTAGTCGGATTACTAGCAGAAATCATTTGCACAGATGAAACAACTAATCACATATCACCTGTACCATTCAAACAATCAATACACTACACGGATCTAACGAAACGTACTCAGATTTCATGGATTGGGAGAACATAACCACATGATTTCTATTCCAAAAAGGGGGAGGCAGGAGTAACCAGAGAAACCCTATGATCTATTTGACACATAAATGGGCATAGATGACTAACCAGCTGTCTGTCATCGTCGGAGTGGTCGTCGGAGTCGTCGCCGGAGTGGTCGTTGGAGTCGGTGTGGAACTCCGCCTCCGACTGTGGAAGCTCGACGCCGTCGACGACGTCAGGGTGCAGCGATAACTCGCCGGCGGTGACGGCAACCTCTGTCTCCATCTCCACGCCGTGCTCCGGTGCTTTAGCACCCCGGCATCGCCACTCCCTCCGATGGGGCGCGTCGTCGGCATCCTCATACACTAACGTCTTTGAAGACTGAGTGCAGCGTCGAGGATGCAAGCGGAGAGAGAGGATTGTGTGTGCGTAGCGAGGATGGGGGGTGCGGCCGCCCGGGCGCACCATTAATATGGAGTAGTGGGAGTTGTGGGAGAGAGGCGGGCGATGGTCAAACCGATGGCTCGCCTCCCGGTGAGCCTGCACATCGGACTACTGTCATGCCTACCAAAGTTTCACATAGCTACTCACACGCCTCCCGATGACACTGCGCAGCGAGCACGCCTTCGTCAATTCACACTCCTGCACGCATGCCTCCCCGTCTGCCAGCGCGGTGGACTGCTCGCATGCATCCCGTCAACTCACGCCTGCTCGCACGCCACACGGGTCGTGCGGCGGCAAGTATATTGTTTTTCTATTTGGATGATTAATGATGCCACTTTATTGCTTAACCGAAGCATGGCACGTATCCATTGTTGGTCTAACGCTCACGGTTCGAATAAATAATCCGTTTGGGATATTGGTTCCCAATTATTAATAATCTCCCGTCTGTAATTAGATAAAGATTACATCAAAACTGGTCTCAAATTTGACAAAAAAAGTACAATGCCACTTTGTATTGGTGTCCATATGGCAACACGATAAGTTTCATGAACTTCAAATAAGTTTTGGATGTACTAGAATTTAAAAATCAGGATTCTCAATGTTTGAAATTTGTTGCACGGAGAGTAAACATGCACCAAGTGAGACACATGTGTTTTTGCAATCCATTTAGGTGCACTGTCACGTGTGCATGTAGCTCAAATTTGATTTTTGCACATTATACCCATAGAAAATCAATCAATCAATGTACTAAAACGTCTTAATGATCTCTGTGATTTTTTTGAAATTAAAACGTCCCTCCTTTGGTAACATGTATGTTCACCGTGGGATAATTAATTTAACATGCATCGTAGTTGCGGTGGAGTCGCGGTGTGTGTGTGGGTGTGTGTGTCTGGGAGTGGCAGGTGGCTCGCAGTACACTACGAGTTGTGAGGCACCGTGTGGGTTGGCCGTTTTGTTAGGCAGGCTGGTGCCACATCAGAGTCGTGAAATCGTTATTTAAAACATTACACAACCCTTTCATACATAAATGTTTTGGCCACATGCAGTCGATGGTTGTCCTACACGACACTCGATACTCGCGTGTGACGCTTTCTGTGGGCCCGCGAGGTTGTCGTCCATCACTTTGACGAACAGCCGGCAGTGAGGTTAATTTGACCAGCAAGGTAGAATCTTTTTTGTTTGTGTTATGGTGGTATATATTACGCGTCTAAGAGGTGGGAGGGGACTAGCATATATACTATACGTATGCGTCCGTGAACAAGTACACCTCACTCAGTGTCGGGACTTTTTGGTTACCGAGGCACGTGCCACATAAAAATTGTGAAATTGGTTATTCAAACATCACACAACACCTTTTGGGGCCACATGCATATATATCCTAGCTAGGACACTCACGTGTGACGCTTCCATCTGTGGGCCCACGAGGCCATCGTCGATGCATGCATCACTAGGGATGGCACCCGCAGGGTATGGGTACGGGTGGAGCTACCCCATACCCTTACCCGTCCGCCCTGAATTTACCCATCACCCATGCCCATACCCGTCAAGGGTACAATTTTTTCCCATACCCGCCACCGGCCAGGGTATATGGGTACACGCGGGTACAAATAATCGCGTTTACAACACATCAATTGAGTAGAAAATAGTTGTAAAAAGCAACATATAATCATAAATTATTAATAGCAACACATTTTAAACAGCAATGTACAACAACATATTCTCATAAACAAAAATACTTGCCTATAAAGTGACATATAAAAATCTTAAACAACAACACATAATCATAAATAACAACACATATGCATACACTTTTAGTTCACGAAATCATGATAAATTATAGAGGTAATTTGAATACACATTAGAGTTTTTACCTACCATGATTAGGAGGGGAAATGAATACATTGGAATATTAACGGAAACCCACCTGTCAACATTTTAGATGGGTACATGGGTACGCGGGCATGGGTTATACGATCCCATACCCGTACCCTCTCTACCCGATGGGTATGATATTTTCCCATTTAAGTACCCATGGGTAATTTTTTGTCCCATACCCTTACCCTAATAGGGTTTTTACCCACAGGGTACGCGGATAATGGGTACCCATTGCCATCCCTATGCATCACTTTGACCTACATCGGGAGAGGTTAATTAATTTCACCATCGATGAGGATTCTCTTGGGTTGTACATATATTACGGCAGGAGCATATAGTATGCGGTGAAGAGGGGGGAAGGGGAGCATCATATGTAGTACGCTTGATATGAACCTCGCTCTGTGTGGATGCATGGTTTACGGTTTTTGAGGCATGTGGCACATCAAAGTTGTGCATTTTGGGTATTCAACATATATATGTTTGGCCCACATGCAAAGCGGTGGTGGTTGTCCTCTCGCACCCACTTAAGCGGTTATTAGCGATATCGATGCTTTCCATCTGTGGGCCCGCTTGGTCCATCACTTCTTATTGCCTGACAACAAGAGAGGTTAATTTGACTTATGACGGGATTATTATTTTTGCTCTGGGATGACATGCATGATACACTTTGAGCACACACACATGCATGTGTACGCATGAATCCCTCCCATCGAGTCGAAGTGTCTAGTACAATGACACCATCATGAACCGATCTCGCTCTGTGTGGGGAGCTAGTGTCCGATTTTTGACACACGCGCCAGATCAATGTTGTGTATTCAAACATGCATGCACGCATCACCTCCATACATATGCATGTAGTGGTTACCTTCGAACGATACACTCCCTCGCATGGTTATCGGCGACAAGCCTATATATTCGTGGGCCCGCGTGGACATCCATGATCACCTTGACCAACAACAAGATAGGTTACCATGGCGGATTCTTCATTTGGTTCGTGTTATCGTAGTATAGGTCATGGTGAGATTCAGACCTAATTAAGTTTGAGCGCATATACTATGCACACATGCATGCATATATGAATCCCCTTCGTTGTCTTGAAGTGTGGTGTAACATACATATGCACCCTCAACCTAACCCTCACTCAGTGTGGGGATTTCTAGTTTGAAATCATGGTGCCACATCAAAGTTGTTCCATTGTTACTCAAAAACACACCTCTCCATACATATGTTTGGGCCACACACATGCAGTGGTTGTCTCCAGGGGCTAGCTACTTGCGTGATTATTAGCGAGCTAGCCCATCTCCGGGGTCACATGGACGGCCATCACTTTGACCAACAACAAGAGAGAGGTTGTACAACCAAGGTGGATTATTCTTGGTCCGTTTTATGATCCATCTTGGTGAGATATATGCCTCTCTGGCCCGCCGACTAAAAGTGTGAGTATGGGGGGGGTTTGCTACATCGCACTTTGCTAGGCGAACCTCGGTTGGGGGGCATGCATTCATAGCTTAATTAGGATTCCCTTCGTGGCGACACAAGG